>NW_025962332.1:0-5601 GCF_017589495.1 Alosa alosa
AGACAGATTTTTGACAAATTTCAAAATATGTCAGATATTGTCCAAATTATTTTTTAATTCACGTCTAGACATGTGATATGCATGAACTGTGGCAAAAAAACGTGAAAAAAAATTGGTGTGATTTTTTCGTACTTTTCAGATTTTCTTAGTTTTCACATAACCGGGGTCAGGAAAAAAGACAGATTTTTGACAAATTTAAAAATCTGTTAGATATTGTCCAAATTATTTTTTATTTCACGACTAGACATGTGAAATGCATGAACTATGGAAAAAAAAGTGAAAAAAAATTGTCTGATTTTTTTCGTACTTTTCAGATTTTCTTAGTTTTCGCGGTCAGGATGAGAGACAGATTTTTAACAAATTTAAAAATCTGTTAGATATTGTCCAAATTATTTTTTATTTCACTTATAGACATGTGAAATGCATGAACTATGGGGAAAAAAAGTGAAAAAAAAATTGGTCTGATTTTTTTTACTTTTTCAGATCTTCTTAGTTTTCACATAAGGTCCGGGGTCAGGAAAAAAGACAGATTTTTGACAAATTTCAAAATATGTCAGATATTGTCCAAATTATTTTTTATTTCACGTCTAGACTTGTGAAATGCATGAACTATGGGGAAAAAAAGTGAAAAAAAAATTGGTCTGATTTTTTTTTTAGACTTTTCAGATTTTCTTAGTTTTCACATAAGGTCCGGGGTCAGGAAAAAGACAGATTTTTGACAAATTTCAAAATCTGTCAAATATTGTCCAAATAATTTTTTATTTCACTTCTAGACATGTGAAATGCATGAACTATGGGAAAAAAAGTGAAAAAAAATTGGTCTGATTTTTTTCGTACTTTTCAGATTTTCTTAGTTTTCGCGGTCAGGATGAGAGACAGATTTTTTAACAAATTTAAAAATCTGTTAGATATTGTCCAAATTATTTTTTTATTTCACGCCTAGACATGTGAAATGCATGAACTATGGGAAAAAAATTGAAACAAAAATTGGTCTGATTTTTTTCAGTGCTTTTCAGATCTTCTTAGTTTTCACATAAGGTCCGGGGTCAGGAAAAAACAGATTTTTTTGACAAATTTCAAAATATGACAGATATTGTCTAAATTATTTTTTTATTTCACGCCTAGACTTGTGAAATGCATGAACTATGGGGAAAAAAAGTGAAAAAAAATTGGTCTGATTTTTTTGTTACTTTTCAGATTTTCTTAGTTTTCACATAAGGTCGGTCAGGATGAGAGACAGATTTTTTTAACAAATTTAAAAAATCTGTTAGATATTGTCCAAATTATTTTTTTTATTTCAACGTCTAAACATGTGAAATGCATGAACTATGGGGAAAAAAGTGAAAAAAATTGGTCTGATTTTTTTTTCGTACTTTTCAGATTTTCTTAGTTTTCACATAAGGTCCGGGGTCAGGAAAAAAAAGACAGATTTTTGACAAATTTAAAAATCTGTTAGATATTGTCCAAATTATTTTTTTTTCACGCGTCTAGACATGTGAAATGCATGAACTATGGGAAAAAGTGAAAAAAAAAATTGGTCTGATTTTTTTTTCGTACTTTTCAGATTTTCTTAGTTTTCACATAAGGTCCGGGGTCAGGAAAAAAGACAGATTTTGACAAATTTAAAAATCTGTTAGATATTGTCCAAATTATTTTTTATTTCACGTCTAGACATGTGAAATGCATGAACTATGGGAAAAAAAGTGAAAAAAAAAATTGGTCTGATTTTTTTTACAGACTTTTCAGATTTTCTTAGTTTTCACATAAGGTCCGGGGTCAGGAAAAAACAGATTTTTGACAAATTTCAAAATATGTCAGATATTGTCCAAATTATTTTTTAATTCACGTCTAGACATGTGATATGCATGAACTATGGCAAAAAAAGCGTGAAAAAAATTGGTGTGATTTTTTCAGACTTTTTCAGATTTTCTTAGTTTTCACATAACCGGGGGTCAGGAAAAAAGACAGATTTTTGACAAATTTAAAAAATCTGTTAGATATTGTCCAAATTATTTTTTTATTTCACGTCTAGACATGTGAAATGCATGAACCATGGGAAAAAAGTGAAAAAAAATTGGTCTGATTTTTTTCGTACTTTTCCGATTTTCTTAGTTTTCACATAAGGTTCGGGGTCAGGAAAAAAGACAGATTTTTTAACAAATTAAAAAATCTGTTAGATATTGTCCAAATTATTTTTTATTTCACGTCTAAACATGTGAAATGCATGAACTATGGGGAAAAAAAGTGAAAAAAAATTGGTCTGATTTTTTTCGCACTTTTCAGATTTTCTTAGTTTTCACATAAGGTCCGGGGTCAGGAAAAAAGACAGATTTTTGACAAATTTAAAAATCTGTTAGATACTGTCCAAATTATTTTTTATTTCACGTCTAGACATGTGAAATGCATGAACTATGGGAAAAAAGTGAAAAAAAATTGGTCTGATTTTTTTCGTACTTTTCAGATTTTCTTAGTTTTCACATAAGGTCCGGGGTCAGGAAAAAAGACAGATTTTTGACAAATTTCAAAATATGTCAGATATTGTCCAAATAATTTTTTTAATTCACGTCTAGACATGTGATATGCATGAACTATGGCAAAAAAACGTGAAAAAAAATTGGTGTGATTTTTTCGTACTTTTCAGATTTTCTTAGTTTTCACATAACCGGGGTCAGGAAAAAAGACAGATTTTTGTCAAATTTAAAAATCTGTTAGATATTGTCCAAATTATTTTTTATTTCACGTCTAGACATGTGAAATGCATGAACTATGGGAAAAAAAGTGAAAAAAATTGTCTGATTTTTTTCGTTTACTTTTCAGATTTTCTTAGTTTTCAAAGCGGTCAGGAAAAAAAGACAGATTTTTGACAAATTTAAAAAATCTGTTAGATATTGTCCAAATTATTTTTTTATTTCACGCCTAGACATGTGAAATGCATGAACTATGGGAAAAAAAGTGAAAAAAAAAATTGGTCTGATTTTTTTTTCAGACTTTTCAGATTTTCTTAGTTTTCACATAAGGTCCGGGGTCAGGAAAAAAGACAGATTTTTTAACAAATTTAAAAATCTGTTAGATATTGTCCAAATTATTTTTTATTTCACGTCTAAACATGTGAAATGCATGAACTATGGGGAAAAAAGTGAAAAAAAAATTGGTCTGATTTTTTTTCAGACTTTTCAGATTTTCTTAGTTTTCACATAAGGTCCGGGGTCAGGAAAAAAGACAGATTTTTGACAAATTTAAAAATCTGTTAGATATTGTCCAAATTATTTTTTATTTCACGTCTAGACATGTGAAATGCATGAACTATGGGAAAAAAGTGAAAAAAAATTGGTCTGATTTTTTTCGTACTTTTCAGATTTTCTTAGTTTTCACATAAGGTCCGGGGTCAGGAAAAAAGACAGATTTTTGACAAATTTCAAAATATGTCAGATATTGTCCAAATTATTTTTTAATTCACGTCTAGACATGTGATATGCATGAACTATGGCAAAAAAACGTGAAAAAAAATTGGTGTGATTTTTTCGTACTTTTCAGATTTTCTTAGTTTTCACATAACCGGGTCAGGAAAAAAGACAGATTTTTGTCAAATTTAAAAATCTGTTAGATATTGTCCAAATTATTTTTTATTTCACGCCTAGACATGTGAAATGCATGAACTATGGAAAAAAAAAAAAAAATTGTCTGATTTTTTTTTCTTTTTTCAGATTTTTCTTAGTTTTCACATAAGGTCAGGGGTCAAAAAGACAGATTTTTGACAAATTTAAAAATCTGTTAGATATTGTCCAAATTATTTTTTATTTCACGTCTAGACATGTGAAATGCATGAACTATGGGAAAAAAGTGAAAAAAAAATTGGTCTGATTTTTTTCGTACTTTTCAGATTTTCTTAGTTTTCACATAAGGTCCGGGGTCAGGAAAAAAGACAGATTTTTTAACAAATTTAAAAATCTGTTAGATATTGTCCAAATTATTTTTTATTTCACGTCTAAACATGTGAAATGCATGAACTATGGGGAAAAAAGTGAAAAAAAATTGGTCTGATTTTTTTCGTACTTTTCAGATTTTCTTAGTTTTCACATAAGGTCCGGGGTCAGGAAAAAAGACAGATTTTTGACAAATTTAAAAATCTGTTAGATATTGTCCAAATTATTTTTTATTTCACGTCTAGACATGTGAAATGCATGAACTATGGGAAAAAAGTGAAAAAAAATTGGTCTGATTTTTTTCGTACTTTTCAGATTTTCTTAGTTTTCACATAAGGTCCGGGGTCAGGAAAAAAAATATGACAGATTTTTTGACAAATTTAAAAATCTGTTAGATATTGTCCAAATTATTTTTTTTTTTCACGCCTAGACATGTGAAATGCATGAACTATGGGAAAAAAAAAAAAAAAATTGGTCTGATTTTTTTTCAGACTTTTCAGATTTTCTTAGTTTTCACATAAGGTCCGGTCAGGAAAAAAAAGACAGATTTTTGACAAATTTCAAAATATGTCAGATATTGTCCAAATTATTTTTTAATTCACGTCTAGACATGTGATATGCATGAACTATGGCAAAAAAACGTGAAAAAAAATTGGTGTGATTTTTTCGTACTTTTCAGATTTTCTTAGTTTTCACATAACCGGGGTCAGGAAAAAAGACAGATTTTTGTCAAATTTAAAAAATCTGTTAGATATTGTCCAAATTATTTTTTATTTCCGCCTAGACATGTGAAATGCATGAACTATGGGAAAAAAAGTGAAAAAAATTGTCTGATTTTTTTTCAGACTTTTCAGATTTTCTTAGTTTTCATAAGGTCCGGTCAGGAAAAAGACAGATTTTTGACAAATTTAAAAAATCTGTTAGATATTGTCCAAATTATTTTTTATTTCACGCCTAGACATGTGAAATGCATGAACTATGGGAAAAAAGTGAAAAAAATTGGTCTGATTTTTTTCAGACTTTTTCAGATTTTCTTAGTTTTCACATAAGGTCCGGGGTCAGGAAAAAAAGACAGATTTTGACAAATTTCAAAATATGTCAGATATTGTCCAAATTATTTTTTTTTAATTCACGCCTAGACATGTGATATGCATGAACTATGGCAAAAACGTGAAAAAAAAATTGGTCTGTGATTTTTTCAGCATTTTTTCAGATTTTCTTAGTTTTCACATAACCGGGGTCAGGAAAAAGACAGATTTTTGTCAAATTTAAAAATCTGTTAGATATTGTCCAAATTATTTTTTTTTTCACGCCTAGACATGTGAAATGCATGAACTATGGGAAAAAAATGAAAAAAAATTGTCTGATTTTTTTAAGACTTTTCAGATTTTCTTAGTTTTCGCGGTCAGGAAAAAAAAAGACAGATTTTTGACAAATTTAAAATCTGTTAGATATTGTCCAAATTATTTTTTATTTCATCGCCTAGACATGTGAAATGCATGAACTATGGGAAAAAGTGAAAAAAAAAATGGTCTGATTTTTTTTCAGACTTTTCAGATTTTCTTGGTTTTCACATAAGGTCCTGGGTCAGGGAAAAAAAGACAGATTTTTTAACAAATTTAAAAAATCTGTTAGATATTGTCCAAATTATTTTTATTTCACGCCTAAACATGTGAAA
>NW_025962332.1:6101-6500 GCF_017589495.1 Alosa alosa
CACGCCTAGACATGTGAAATGCATGAACTATGGCAAAAAAGTGAAAAAAAATTGGTCTGATTTTTTTCGATTTTTCAGATTTTTTTAGTTTTCACATAACCGGGTCAGGGAAAAAGACAGATTTTTGACAAATTTAAAAATCTGTTAGATATTGTCCAAATTATTTTTTATTTCACGCCTAGACATGTGAAATGCATGAACTATGGGAAAAGTGAAAAAATTGGTCTGATTTTTTTCAGACTTTTCAGATTTTCTTAGTTTTCACATAAGGTCCGGGTCAGGAAAAAAGACAGATTTTGACAAATTTAAAAAATCTGTTAGATATTGTCCAAATTATTTTTTATTTCACGCCTAGACATGTGAAATGCATGAACTATGGAAAAAAGTGAAAAAAAATTG
>NW_025962333.1:0-22155 GCF_017589495.1 Alosa alosa
CTATTTGTTGCGCTGTTTACTGAGGGCACCATATTAACCACTGATATCATTTGCAACAGCCAGAGAAATAAAAATCATTTTTTACGAGAAGGAGGGCCTTTGGCCTACACACGCCACGCCAGCTGTCACGAGACTGTCATAATGGATAGAACACCGAAAGCACTACATTAAACAGCCCCCCGGTGAGCACAATGGACTAGACGAGCTGTGCAAAAGCACTTGAAGCATTGTGCCAGCCACAGGTTCTAACTTGATTCATGACGCGACCACCGCGTCTCCCCCCAATTTTACTGGTGTCCGGTAGCTTGGTTAGTGCAATCGCAGATCGCTAAAAAAAGTGCTTATGCGCACATCTCTTAAGAAGCCAATTGCGTGACTGTTTCTAACTGTTTGCTGTCTATTTGTTGCGCTGTTTACTGAGGGCACTCATATTAACCACTGATATCATTTGCAACAGCCAGAGAAATAAAAATCATTTTTTTACGAGAAGGAGGGCCTTTGGCCTACACACGCTAAGGCCAGCTGTCACGAGACTGTCATAATGGATAGAACACCGAGCACTACATTAAACAGCGCTCCCGTAGCACAATGGACTAGACGTAGCTGTGCAAAGCACTTGAAGCATTGTGCCAGCGTCACAGGTTCTAATCCTGATTCATGACGTGACCACCGCGTCTCCCCGCTAATTTTACTGGTGTCCGTAGCTTGGTTAGTGCAATCGCAGATCGCGAAAAAAGTGCTTGCGCGCATCTCTTAAGAAGCCAATTGCGCGGACTGTTTCTAACTGTTTGCTGTCTATTTGTTGCGCTGTTTACTGAGGGCACTCATATTAACCACTGATATCATTTGCAACAGCCAGAGAAATAAAAATCATTTTTTTACGAGAAGGAGGGCCTTTGGCCTACACACGCTAAGGCCAGCTGTCACGAGACTGTCATAATGGATAGAACACCGAGCACTACATTAAACAGCGCTCCCGTAGCACAATGGACTAGACGTAGCTGTGCAAAGCACTTGAAGCATTGTGCCAGCGTCACAGGTTCTAATCCTGATTCATGACGCGACCACCGCGTCTCCCCGCAATTTTACTGGTGTCCGGTAGCTTGGTTAGTGCAATCGCAGATCGCGAAAAAGTGCTTGCGTGCGATCTCTTAAGAAGCCAATTGCGTGACTGTTTCTAACTGTTTGCTGTCTATTTGTTGCGCTGTTTACTGAGGGCACTCATATTAACCACTGATATCATTTGCAACAGCCAGAGAAATAAAAATCATTTTTTACGAGAAGGAGGGCCTTTGGCCTACACACGCTAAGGCCAGCTGTCACGAGACTGTCATAATGGATAGAACACCGAGCACTACATTAAACAGCGCTCCCGTAGCACAATGGACTAGACGTAGCTGTGCAAAGCACTTGAAGCATTGTGCCAGCGTCACAGGTTCTAATCCTGATTCATGACGTGACCACCGCGTCTCCCCGTTAATTTTACTGGTGTCCGGTAGCTTGGTTAGTGCAATCGCAGATCGCGAAAAAAAGTGCTTGCGCGGCGCATCTCTTAAGAAGCCAATTATGTGACTGTTTCTAACTGTTTGCTGTCTATTTGTTGCGCTGTTTACTGAGGGCACCTCATATTAACCACTGATATCATTTGCAACAGCCAGAGAAATAAAAATCATTTTTTTTATGAAGGAGGGCCTTTGGCCTACACACGCCACGCCAGCTGTCACGAGACTGTCATAATGGATAGAACACCGAGCACTACATTAAACAGCCCCCCCGTGAGCACAATGGACTAGACGAAGCTGTGCAAAGCACTTGAAGCATTGTGCCAGCGCCACAGGTTCTAATCCTGTTTCATGACGCGACCACCGCGTCTCCCCGCTAATTTTACTGGTGTCCGTAGCTTGGTTAGTGCAATCGCAGATCGCGAAAAAGTGCTTATGCGCGATCTCTTAAGAAGCCAATTGCGCGGACTGTTTCTAACTGTTTGCTGTCTATTTGTTGCGCTGTTTACTGAGGGCACTCATATTAACCACTGATATCATTTGCAACAGCCAGAGAAATAAAAAATCATTTTTTACGAGAAGGGAGGGCCTTTGGCCTACACACGCCAAGGCCAGCTGTCACGAGACTGTCATAATGGATAGAACACCGAGCACTACATTAAACAGCCCCCCGAAGCACAATGGACTAGACGAAGCTGTGCAAAGCACTTGAAGCATTGTGCCAGCGCCACAGGTTCTAATCCTGATTCATGACGTGACCACCGCGTCTCCCCGCTAATTTTACTGGTGTCCGTAGCTTGGTTAGTGCAATCGCAGATCGCGAAAAAGTGCTTGCGCATGATCTCTTAAGAAGCCAATTGCGCGACTGTTTCTAACTGTTTGCTGTCTATTTGTTGCGCTGTTTACTGAGGGCACCTATATTAACCACTGATATCATTTGCAACAGCCAGAGAAATAAAAATCATTTTTTACGAGAAGGAGGGCCTTTGGCCTACACACGCCAAGGCCAGCTGTCACGAGACTGTCATAATGGATAGAACACCGAAGCACTACATTAAACAGCCCCCCCGAGCACAATGGACTAGACGCCGCTGTGCAAAGCACTTGAAGCATTGTGCCAGCGCCACAGGTTCTAATCCTGATTCATGACGTGACCACCGCGTCTCCCCGCTAATTTTACTGGTGTCCGTAGCTTGGTTAGTGCAATCGCAGATCGCTAAAAAAGTGCTTGCGCGCGATCTTTAAGAAGCCAATTGCGCGACTGTTTCTAACTGTTTGCTGTCTATTTGTTGCGCTGTTTACTGAGGGCACTCATATTAACCACTGATATCATTTGCAACAGCCAGAGAAATAAAAATCATTTTTTTTACGAGAAGGAGGGCCTTTGGCCTACACACGCTAAGGCCAGCTGTCACGAGACTGTCATAATGGATAGAACACCGAAAGCACTACATTAAACAGCCCCCCGTGAGCACAATGGACTAGACGAGCTGTGCAAAGCACTTGAAGCATTGTGCCAGCGCCACAGGTTCTAATCCTGATTCATGACGTGACCACCGCGTCTCCCCGCTAATTTTACTGGTGTCCGTAGCTTGGTTAGTGCAATCGCAGATCGCGAAAAAAGTGCTTGGCGCGGCGATCTCTTAAGAAGCCAATTGCGCGACTGTTTCTAACTGTTTGCTGTCTATTTGTTGCGCTGTTTACTGAGGGCACTCATATTAACCACTGATATCATTTGCAACAGCCAGAGAAATAAAAATCATTTTTTTTTACGAGAAGGAGGGCCTTTGGCCTACACACGCCAAGGCCAGCTGTCACGAGACTGTCATAATGGATAGAACACCGAAAGCACTACATTAAACAGCCCCCAGAGCACAATGGACTAGACGTGAGCTGTGCAAAGCACTTGAAGCATTGTGCCAGCGCCACAGGTTCTAATCCTGATTCATGACGTGACCACCGCGTCTCCCCGCTAATTTTACTGGTGTCCGTAGCTTGGTTAGTGCAATCGCAGATCGCTAAAAAAGCTTTGGCGCGCGATCTCTTAAGAAGCCAATTATGCGACTGTTTCTAACTGTTTGCTGTCTATTTGTTGCGCTGTTTACTGAGGGCACTCATATTAACCACTGATATCATTTGCAACAGCCAGAGAAATAAAAATCATTTTTTTACGAGAAGGAGGGCCTTTGGCCTACACACGCCAAGGCCAGCTGTCACGAGACTGTCATAATGGATAGAACACCGAGCACTACATTAAACAGCCCCCCAGTGAGCACAATGGACTAGACGAAGCTGTGCAAAGCACTTGAAGCATTGTGCCAGCCACAGGTTCTAATCCTGATTCATGACGCGACCACCGCGTCTCCCCGCTAATTTTACTGGTGTCCGTAGCTTGGTTAGTGCAATCGCAGATCGCTAAAAAAAGTGCTTGGCGCGGCGATCTCTTAAGAAGCCAATTGCGTGACTGTTTCTAACTGTTTGCTGTCTATTTGTTGCGCTGTTTACTGAGGGCACTCATATTAACCACTGATATCATTTGCAACAGCCAGAGAAATAAAAATCATTTTTTACGAAGGAGGGCCTTTGGCCTACACACGCTAAGGCCAGCTGTCACGAGACTGTCATAATGGATAGAACACCGAAAGCACTACATTAAACAGCCCCCCGTGAGCACAATGGACTAGACGTGAG
The DNA here is from genome assembly GCF_017589495.1 of Alosa alosa. NCBI lineage: Eukaryota > Metazoa > Chordata > Actinopteri > Clupeiformes > Clupeidae > Alosa > Alosa alosa. The sequence continues at coordinate 4,194 of NW_025962333.1, forward strand.
CTGTGCAAAGCACTTGAAGCATTGTGCCAGCGCCACAGGTTCTAATCCTGATTCATGACGTGACCACCGCGTCTCCCCGCTAATTTTACTGGTGTCCGTAGCTTGGTTAGTGCAATCGCAGATCGCTAAAAAAGTGCTTGGCGGCGATCTCTTAAGAAGCCAATTGCGGACTGTTTCTAACTGTTTGCTGTCTATTTGTTGCGCTGTTTACTGAGGGCACTCATATTAACCACTGATATCATTTGCAACAGCCAGAGAAATAAAAATCATTTTTTTACGAGAAGGAGGGCCTTTGGCCTACACACGCCATGGCCAGCTGTCACGAGACTGTCATAATGGATAGAACACCGAAGCACTACATTAAACAGCCCCCCGTAGCACAATGGACTAGACGTAGCTGTGCAAAGCACTTGAAGCATTGTGCCAGCGTCACAGGTTCTAATCCTGATTCATGACGTGACCACCGCGGTCTCCCCGCTAATTTTACTGGTGTCCGTAGCTTGGTTAGTGCAATCGCAGATCGCTAAAAAAAGTGCTTGCGCGGCGATCTCTTAAGAAGCCAATTGCGACTGTTTCTAACTGTTTGCTGTCTATTTGTTGCGCTGTTTACTGAGGGCACTCATATTAACCACTGATATCATTTGCAACAGCCAGAGAAATAAAAATCATTTTTTACGAGAAGGAGGGCCTTTGGCCTACACACGCCACGGCCAGCTGTCACGAGACTGTCATAATGGATAGAACACCGAAAGCACTACATTAAACAGCCCCCCCCGAGCACAATGGACTAGACGCCGCTGTGCAAAGCACTTGAAGCATTGTGCCAGCGCCACAGGTTCTAATCCTGATTTCATGACGTGACCACCGCGTCTCCCCGCTAATTTTACTGGTGTCCGTAGCTTGGTTAGTGCAATCGCAGATCGCTAAAAAGTGCTTGCGCATGCATCTCTTAAGAAGCCAATTGCGCGACTGTTTCTAACTGTTTGCTGTCTATTTGTTGCGCTGTTTACTGAGGGCACTCATATTAACCACTGATATCATTTGCAACAGCCAGAGAAATAAAAATCATTTTTTACGAGAAGGAGGGCCTTTGGCCTACACACGCTAAGGCCAGCTGTCACGAGACTGTCATAATGGATAGAACACCGAGCACTACATTAAACAGCCCCCGTGAGCACAATGGACTAGACGCCGCTGTGCAAAGCACTTGAAGCATTGTGCCAGCGCCACAGGTTCTAATCCTGATTCATGACGCGACCACCGCGTCTCCCCGCTAATTTTACTGGTGTCCGTAGCTTGGTTAGTGCAATCGCAGATCGCTAAAAAGTGCTTGGCGGCGATCTCTTAAGAAGCCAATTGCGACTGTTTCTAACTGTTTGCTGTCTATTTGTTGCGCTGTTTACTGAGGGCACTCATATTAACCACTGATATCATTTGCAACAGCCAGAGAAATAAAAATCATTTTTTACGAGAAGGAGGGCCTTTGGCCTACACACGCTAAGGCCAGCTGTCACGAGACTGTCATAATGGATAGAACACCGAGCACTACATTAAACAGCCCCCCGAAAGCACAATGGACTAGACGAGCTGTGCAAAGCACTTGAAGCATTGTGCCAGCGCCACAGGTTCTAATCCTGATTCATGACGCGACCACCGCGTCTCCCCGCTAATTTTACTGGTGTCCGTAGCTTGGTTAGTGCAATCGCAGATCGCTAAAAAGTGTGCTTGCGCGGCGATCTCTTAAGAAGCCAATTGCGTGACTGTTTCTAACTGTTTGCTGTCTATTTGTTGCGCTGTTTACTGAGGGCACTCATATTAACCACTGATATCATTTGCAACAGCCAGAGAAATAAAAATCATTTTTTACGAGAAGGAGGGCCTTTGGCCTACACACGCTAAGGCCAGCTGTCACGAGACTGTCATAATGGATAGAACACCGAGCACTACATTAAACAGCCCCCCGTGAGCACAATGGACTAGACGAAGCTGTGCAAAGCACTTGAAGCATTGTGCCAGCGCCACAGGTTCTAATCCTGATTCATGACGTGACCACCGCGTCTCCCCGCTAATTTTACTGGTGTCCGTAGCTTGGTTAGTGCAATCGCAGATCGCTAAAAAAAAGTGCTTGCGCATGCGATCTCTTAAGAAGCCAATTGCGACTGTTTCTAACTGTTTGCTGTCTATTTGTTGCGCTGTTTACTGAGGGCACTCATATTAACCACTGATATCATTTGCAACAGCCAGAGAAATAAAAATCATTTTTTACGAGAAGGAGGGCCTTTGGCCTACACACGCTAAGGCCAGCTGTCACGAGACTGTCATAATGGATAGAACACCGAGCACTACATTAAACAGCCCCCGTGAGCACAATGGACTAGACGCCGCTGTGCAAAGCACTTGAAGCATTGTGCCAGCGCCACAGGTTCTAATCCTGATTCATGACGTGACCACCGCGTCTCCCCGCTAATTTTACTGGTGTCCGTAGCTTGGTTAGTGCAATCGCAGATCGCGAAAAAGTGCTTGCGCGCATCTCTTAAGAAGCCAATTGCGCGACTGTTTCTAACTGTTTGCTGTCTATTTGTTGCGCTGTTTACTGAGGGCACTCATATTAACCACTGATATCATTTGCAACAGCCAGAGAAATAAAAATCATTTTTTACGAGAAGGAGGGCCTTTGGCCTACACACGCCAAGGCCAGCTGTCACGAGACTGTCATAATGGATAGAACACCGAAAGCACTACATTAAACAGCCCCCCAGTAGCACAATGGACTAGACGTAGCTGTGCAAAGCACTCGAAGCATTGTGCCAGCGTCACAGGTTCTAATCCTGATTCATGACGCGACCACCGCGTCTCCCCGCTAATTTTACTGGTGTCCGTAGCTTGGTTAGTGCAATCGCAGATCGCTAAAAAAAGTGCTTGCGCGGCGATCTCTTAAGAAGCCAATTGCGGACTGTTTCTAACTGTTTGCTGTCTATTTGTTGCGCTGTTTACTGAGGGCACTCATATTAACCACTGATATCATTTGCAACAGCCAGAGAAATAAAAATCATTTTTTACGAGAAGGAGGGCCTTTGGCCTACACACGCCAAGGCCAGCTGTCACGAGACTGTCATAATGGATAGAACACCGAAAGCACTACATTAAACAGCCCCCCGTGAGCACAATGGACTAGACGAGCTGTGCAAAGCACTTGAAGCATTGTGCCAGCGCCACAGGTTCTAATCCTGATTCATGACGCGACCACCGCGTCTCCCCGCTAATTTTACTGGTGTCCGTAGCTTGGTTAGTGCAATCGCAGATCGCTAAAAAAGTGCTTATGCGCGCGATCTCTTAAGAAGCCAATTGCGCGGACTGTTTCTAACTGTTTGCTGTCTATTTGTTGCGCTGTTTACTGAGGGCACTCATATTAACCACTGATATCATTTGCAACAGCCAGAGAAATAAAAATCATTTTTTACGAGAAGGAGGGCCTTTGGCCTACACACGCTAAGGCCAGCTGTCACGAGACTGTCATAATGGATAGAACACCGAGCACTACATTAAACAGCCCCCCGTGAGCACAATGGACTAGACGTAGCTGTGCAAAGCACTTGAAGCATTGTGCCAGCGCCACAGGTTCTAATCCTGATTCATGACGCGACCACCGCGTCTCCCCGCTAATTTTACTGGTGTCCGTAGCTTGGTTAGTGCAATCGCAGATCGCGAAAAAAGTGCTTGCGCATGATCTCTTAAGAAGCCAATTGCGCGACTGTTTCTAACTGTTTGCTGTCTATTTGTTGCGCTTGTTTACTGAGGGCACTCATATTAACCACTGATATCATTTGCAACAGCCAGAGAAATAAAAATCATTTTTTTACGAGAAGGAGGGCCTTTGGCCTACACACGCCACGGCCAGCTGTCACGAGACTGTCATAATGGATAGAACACCGAGCACTACATTAAACAGCCCCCCGTGAGCACAATGGACTAGACGAGCTGTGCAAAGCACTTGAAGCATTGTGCCAGCGCCACAGGTTCTAATCCTGATTCATGACGCGACCACCGCGTCTCCCCGCTAATTTTACTGGTGTCCGTAGCTTGGTTAGTGCAATCGCAGATCGCTAAAAAGTGCTTGCGCGGCGCGATCTCTTAAGAAGCCAATTGCGCGACTGTTTCTAACTGTTTGCTGTCTATTTGTTGCGCTGTTTACTGAGGGCACTCATATTAACCACTGATATCATTTGCAACAGCCAGAGAAATAAAAATCATTTTTTTACGAGAAGGAGGGCCTTTGGCCTACACACGCCAAGGCCAGCTGTCACGAGACTGTCATAATGGATAGAACACCGAAAGCACTACATTAAACAGCCCCCCGTAGCACAATGGACTAGACGTAGCTGTGCAAAGCACTCGAAGCATTGTGCCAGCGTCACAGGTTCTAATCCTGATTCATGACGTGACCACCGCGTCTCCCCGCTAATTTTACTGGTGTCCGTAGCTTGGTTAGTGCAATCGCAGATCGCGAAAAAAGTGCTTGGCGCGGCGATCTCTTAAGAAGCCAATTGCGACTGTTTCTAACTGTTTGCTGTCTATTTGTTGCGCTGTTTACTGAGGGCACTCATATTAACCACTGATATCATTTGCAACAGCCAGAGAAATAAAAATCATTTTTACGAGAAGGAGGGCCTTTGGCCTACACACGCCAAGGCCAGCTGTCACGAGACTGTCATAATGGATAGAACACCGAAAGCACTACATTAAACAGCCCCCCAGAGCACAATGGACTAGACGAGCTGTGCAAAGCACTTGAAGCATTGTGCCAGCGCCACAGGTTCTAATCCTGATTCATGACGCGACCACCGCGTCTCCCCGCTAATTTTACTGGTGTCCGTAGCTTGGTTAGTGCAATCGCAGATCGCGAAAAAGTGCTTGCGCGGCGATCTCTTAAGAAGCCAATTGCGGACTGTTTCTAACTGTTTGCTGTCTATTTGTTGCGCTGTTTACTGAGGGCACTCATATTAACCACTGATATCATTTGCAACAGCCAGAGAAATAAAAATCATTTTTTACGAGAAGGAGGGCCTTTGGCCTACACACGCCAAGGCCAGCTGTCACGAGACTGTCATAATGGATAGAACACCGAAAGCACTACATTAAACAGCCCCCCCAGAGCACAATGGACTAGACGAGCTGTGCAAAGCACTTGAAGCATTGTGCCAGCGCCACAGGTTCTAATCCTGATTCATGACGCGACCACCGCGTCTCCCCGCTAATTTTACTGGTGTCCGTAGCTTGGTTAGTGCAATCGCAGATCGCGAAAAAAGTGCTTGCGCGCGCATCTCTTAAGAAGCCAATTGCGGACTGTTTCTAACTGTTTGCTGTCTATTTGTTGCGCTGTTTACTGAGGGCACTCATATTAACCACTGATATCATTTGCAACAGCCAGAGAAATAAAAATCATTTTTTACGAGAAGGAGGGCCTTTGGCCTACACACGCCAAGGCCAGCTGTCACGAGACTGTCATAATGGATAGAACACCGAAAGCACTACATTAAACAGCCCCCGTAGCACAATGGACTAGACGAAGCTGTGCAAAGCACTTGAAGCATTGTGCCAGCGCCACAGGTTCTAATCCTGATTCATGACGCGACCACCGCGTCTCCCCGCTAATTTTACTGGTGTCCGTAGCTTGGTTAGTGCAATCGCAGATCGCGAAAAAGTGCTTGCGCGCGATCTCTTAAGAAGCCAATTGGCGCGACTGTTTCTAACTGTTTGCTGTCTATTTGTTGCGCTGTTTACTGAGGGCACTCATATTAACCACTGATATCATTTGCAACAGCCAGAGAAATAAAAATCATTTTTTTACGAGAAGGAGGGCCTTTGGCCTACACACGCCAAGGCCAGCTGTCACGAGACTGTCATAATGGATAGAACACCGAGCACTACATTAAACAGCCCCCCCGTAGCACAATGGACTAGACGAAGCTGTGCAAAGCACTTGAAGCATTGTGCCAGCGCCACAGGTTCTAATCCTGATTCATGACGCGACCACCGCGTCTCCCCGCTAATTTTACTGGTGTCCGTAGCTTGGTTAGTGCAATCGCAGATCGCTAAAAAAGCTTGCTTGCGCATCTCTTTAAGAAGCCAATTGCGCGACTGTTTCTAACTGTTTGCTGTCTATTTGTTGCGCTGTTTACTGAGGGCACTCATATTAACCACTGATATCATTTGCAACAGCCAGAGAAATAAAAATCATTTTTTACGAGAAGGAGGGCCTTTGGCCTACACACGCTAAGGCCAGCTGTCACGAGACTGTCATAATGGATAGAACACCGAAAGCACTACATTAAACAGCCCCGTGAGCACAATGGACTAGACGTAGCTGTGCAAAGCACTTGAAGCATTGTGCCAGCGTCACAGGTTCTAATCCTGTTTCATGACGTGACCACCGCGTCTCCCCGCTAATTTTACTGGTGTCCGTAGCTTGGTTAGTGCAATCGCAGATCGCGAAAAAGTGCTTGCGTGCGATCTCTTAAGAAGCCAATTGCGTGACTGTTTCTAACTGTTTGCTGTCTATTTGTTGCGCTGTTTACTGAGGGCACTCATATTAACCACTGATATCATTTGCAACAGCCAGAGAAATAAAAATCATTTTTTACGAGAAGGAGGGCCTTTGGCCTACACACGCCAAGGCCAGCTGTCACGACTGTCATAATGGATAGAACACCGAAAGCACTACATTAAACAGCCCCCCGTAGCACAATGGACTAGACGAAGCTGTGCAAAGCACTTGAAGCATTGTGCCAGCGCCACAGGTTCTAATCCTGATTCATGACGCGACCACCGCGTCTCCCCGCTAATTTTACTGGTGTCCGTAGCTTGGTTAGTGCAATCGCAGATCGCTAAAAAGTGCTTGGCGCGCGCGATCTCTTAAGAAGCCAATTGCGACTGTTTCTAACTGTTTGCTGTCTATTTGTTGCGCTGTTTACTGAGGGCACTCATATTAACCACTGATATCATTTGCAACAGCCAGAGAAATAAAAATCATTTTTTACGAGAAGGAGGGCCTTTGGCCTACACACGCCAAGGCCAGCTGTCACGACTGTCATAATGGATAGAACACCGAAAGCACTACATTAAACAGCCCCCCCGTGAGCACAATGGACTAGACGAGCTGTGCAAAGCACTTGAAGCATTGTGCCAGCGCCACAGGTTCTAATCCTGATTCATGACGCGACCACCGCGTCTCCCCGCTAATTTTACTGGTGTCCGTAGCTTGGTTAGTGCAATCGCAGATCGCTAAAAAGTGCTTGGCGCGGCGATCTCTTAAGAAGCCAATTGCGACTGTTTCTAACTGTTTGCTGTCTATTTGTTGCGCTGTTTACTGAGGGCACTCATATTAACCACTGATATCATTTGCAACAGCCAGAGAAATAAAAATCATTTTTTACGAGAAGGAGGGCCTTTGGCCTACACACGCCAAGGCCAGCTGTCACGACTGTCATAATGGATAGAACACCGAGCACTACATTAAACAGCCCCCCCGTGAGCACAAATGGACTAGACGAAGCTGTGCAAAGCACTTGAAGCATTGTGCCAGCGCCACAGGTTCTAATCCTGATTCATGACGCGACCACCGCGTCTCCCCGCTAATTTTACTGGTGTCCGTAGCTTGGTTAGTGCAATCGCAGATCGCTAAAAAAGTGCTTGGCGCGCGATCTCTTAAGAAGCCAATTGCGCGACTGTTTCTAACTGTTTGCTGTCTATTTGTTGCGCTGTTTACTGAGGGCACTCATATTAACCACTGATATCATTTGCAACAGCCAGAGAAATAAAAATCATTTTTTACGAGAAGGAGGGCCTTTGGCCTACACACGCCAAGGCCAGCTGTCACGAGACTGTCATAATGGATAGAACACCGAAAGCACTACATTAAACAGCCCCCCCAGAGCACACAATGGACTAGACGTAGCTGTGCAAAGCACTTGAAGCATTGTGCCAGCGCCACAGGTTCTAATCCTGTTTCATGACGTGACCACCGCGTCTCCCCGCTAATTTTACTGGTGTCCGTAGCTTGGTTAGTGCAATCGCAGATCGCTAAAAAGTGCTTGCGCGGCGATCTCTTAAGAAGCCAATTGCGACTGTTTCTAACTGTTTGCTGTCTATTTGTTGCGCTGTTTACTGAGGGCACTCATATTAACCACTGATATCATTTGCAACAGCCAGAGAAATAAAAATCATTTTTTACGAAGAAGGAGGGCCTTTGGCCTACACACGCTAAGGCCAGCTGTCACGAGACTGTCATAATGGATAGAACACCGAAAGCACTACATTAAACAGCCCCCCGTAGAGCACAATGGACTAGACGTGAGCTGTGCAAAGCACTTGAAGCATTGTGCCAGCGCCACAGGTTCTAATCCTGTTTCATGACGCGACCACCGCGTCTCTCCCCGCTAATTTTACTGGTGTCCGTAGCTTGGTTAGTGCAATCGCAGATCGCTAAAAAAAGCTTTGCGCGCGATCTCTTAAGAAGCCAATTGCGGACTGTTTCTAACTGTTTGCTGTCTATTTGTTGCGCTGTTTACTGAGGGCACTCATATTAACCACTGATATCATTTGCAACAGCCAGAGAAATAAAAATCATTTTTTACGAGAAGGAGGGCCTTTGGCCTACACACGCCAAGGCCAGCTGTCACGAGACTGTCATAATGGATAGAACACCGAAAGCACTACATTAAACAGCCCCCGAGCACAATGGACTAGACGAGCTGTGCAAAGCACTTGAAGCATTGTGCCAGCGCCACAGGTTCTAATCCTGATTCATGACGCGACCACCGCGTCTCCCCGCTAATTTTACTGGTGTCCGTAGCTTGGTTAGTGCAATCGCAGATCGCGAAAAAGTGCTTGCGCGGCGATCTCTTAAGAAGCCAATTGCGACTGTTTCTAACTGTTTGCTGTCTTTTTGTTGCGCTGTTTACTGAGGGCACTCATATTAACCACTGATATCATTTGCAACAGCCAGAGAAATAAAAATCATTTTTTACGAGAAGGAGGGCCTTTGGCCTACACACGCCAAGGCCAGCTGTCACGAGACTGTCATAATGGATAGAACACCGAAAGCACTACATTAAACAGCCCCCCAGAGCACAATGGACTAGACGAGCTGTGCAAAGCACTTGAAGCATTGTGCCAGCGCCACAGGTTCTAATCCTGATTCATGACGTGACCACCGCGTCTCCCCGCTAATTTTACTGGTGTCCGTAGCTTGGTTAGTGCAATCGCAGATCGCTAAAAAAGTGCTTGGCGCGGCGCATCTCTTAAGAAGCCAATTGCGTGACTGTTTCTAACTGTTTGCTGTCTATTTGTTGCGCTGTTTACTGAGGGCACTCATATTAACCACTGATATCATTTGCAACAGCCAGAGAAATAAAAATCATTTTTTACGAGAAGGAGGGCCTTTGGCCTACACACGCTACGGCCAGCTGTCACGAGACTGTCATAATGGATAGAACACCGAAAGCACTACATTAAACAGCCCCCCAGAGCACAATGGACTAGACGTAGCTGTGCAAAGCACTTGAAGCATTGTGCCAGCGCCACAGGTTCTAATCCTGTTTCATGACGCGACCACCGCGTCTCCCCGCTAATTTTACTGGTGTCCGTAGCTTGGTTAGTGCAATCGCAGATCGCTAAAAAGTGCTTGCGCGGCGATCTCTTAAGAAGCCAATTGCGACTGTTTCTAACTGTTTGCTGTCTATTTGTTGCGCTGTTTACTGAGGGCACTCATATTAACCACTGATATCATTTGCAACAGCCAGAGAAATAAAAATCATTTTTTACGAGAAGGAGGGCCTTTGGCCTACACACGCTAAGGCCAGCTGTCACGAGACTGTCATAATGGATAGAACACCGAAAGCACTACATTAAACAGCCCCCAGAGCACAATGGACTAGACGTAGCTGTGCAAAGCACTTGAAGCATTGTGCCAGCGTCACAGGTTCTAATCCTGATTCATGACGTGACCACCGCGGTCTCCCGTTAATTTTACTGGTGTCCGGTAGCTTGGTTAGTGCAATCGCAGATCGCGAAAAAGTGCTTGCGTGCGATCTCTTAAGAAGCCAATTGCGTGACTGTTTCTAACTGTTTGCTGTCTATTTGTTGCGCTGTTTACTGAGGGCACTCATATTAACCACTGATATCATTTGCAACAGCCAGAGAAATAAAAATCATTTTTTACGAGAAGGAGGGCCTTTGGCCTACACACGCTAAGGCCAGCTGTCACGAGACTGTCATAATGGATAGAACACCGAGCACTACATTAAACAGCCCCCCGTAGCAAATGGACTAGACGTAGCTGTGCAAAGCACTTGAAGCATTGTGCCAGCGCCACAGGTTCTAATCCTGTTTCATGACGTGACCACCGCGTCTCCCCGCTAATTTTACTGGTGTCCGTAGCTTGGTTAGTGCAATCGCAGATCGCTAAAAAGTGCTTGGCGCGGCATCTCTTAAGAAGCCAATTGCGACTGTTTCTAACTGTTTGCTGTCTATTTGTTGCGCTGTTTACTGAGGGCACCATATTAACCACTGATATCATTTGCAACAGCCAGAGAAATAAAAATCATTTTTTACGAGAAGGAGGGCCTTTGGCCTACACACGCTAAGGCCAGCTGTCACGAGACTGTCATAATGGATAGAACACCGAGCACTACATTAAACAGCCCCCCGTGAGCACAATGGACTAGACGAGCTGTGCAAAGCACTTGAAGCATTGTGCCAGCGCCACAGGTTCTAATCCTGTTTCATGACGCGACCACCGCGTCTCCCCGCTAATTTTACTGGTGTCCGTAGCTTGGTTAGTGCAATCGCAGATCGCGAAAAAGTGCTTGCGTGCGATCTCTTAAGAAGCCAATTGCGACTGTTTCTAACTGTTTGCTGTCTATTTGTTGCGCTGTTTACTGAGGGCACTCATATTAACCACTGATATCATTTGCAACAGCCAGAGAAATAAAAATCATTTTTTACGAGAAGGAGGGCCTTTGGCCTACACACGCCAAGGCCAGCTGTCACGACTGTCATAATGGATAGAACACCGAAAGCACTACATTAAACAGCCCCCCCGTGAGCACAATGGACTAGACGTAGCTGTGCAAAGCACTTGAAGCATTGTGCCAGCGCCACAGGTTCTAATCCTGTTTCATGACGTGACCACCGCGTCTCCCCGCTAATTTTACTGGTGTCCGTAGCTTGGTTAGTGCAATCGCAGATCGCTAAAAAAAGTGCTTGCGCATGCATCTCTTAAGAAGCCAATTGCGACTGTTTCTAACTGTTTGCTGTCTATTTGTTGCGCTGTTTACTGAGGGCACTCATATTAACCACTGATATCATTTGCAACAGCCAGAGAAATAAAAATCATTTTTTTTGGTGAAGGAGGGCCTTTGGCCTACACACGCCTGGCCGGCCAGCTGTCACGAGACTGTCATAATGGATAGAACACCGAGCACTACATTAAACAGCCCCCCCGAGAGCACAATGGACTAGACGAAGCTGTGCAAAGCACTTGAAGCATTGTGCCAGCGCCACAGGTTCTAATCCTGTTTCATGACGCGACCACCGCGTCTCCCCGCTAATTTTACTGGTGTCCGTAGCTTGGTTAGTGCAATCGCAGATCGCTAAAAAAAGTGCTTTGCGCGGCGATCTCTTAAGAAGCCAATTGCGCGACTGTTTCTAACTGTTTGCTGTCTATTTGTTGCGCTGTTTACTGAGGGCACTCATATTAACCACTGATATCATTTGCAACAGCCAGAGAAATAAAAATCATTTTTTACGAGAAGGAGGGCCTTTGGCCTACACACGCCAAGGCCAGCTGTCACGAGACTGTCATAATGGATAGAACACCGAGCACTACATTAAACAGCCCCCCAAAGCACAATGGACTAGACGAGCTGTGCAAAGCACTTGAAGCATTGTGCCAGCGCCACAGGTTCTAATCCTGTTTCATGACGCGACCACCGCGTCTCCCCGCTAATTTTACTGGTGTCCGTAGCTTGGTTAGTGCAATCGCAGATCGCTAAAAAGTGCTTGGCGCGGCGATCTCTTAAGAAGCCAATTGCGCGACTGTTTCTAACTGTTTGCTGTCTATTTGTTGCGCTGTTTACTGAGGGCACCTATATTAACCACTGATATCATTTGCAACAGCCAGAGAAATAAAAATCATTTTTACGAGAAGGAGGGCCTTTGGCCTACACACGCCAAGGCCAGCTGTCACGAGACTGTCATAATGGATAGAACACCGAAAGCACTACATTAAACAGCCCCCCAGCACAATGGACTAGACGAGCTGTGCAAAGCACTTGAAGCATTGTGCCAGCGCCACAGGTTCTAATCCTGTTTCATGACGTGACCACCGCGTCTCCCCGCTAATTTTACTGGTGTCCGTAGCTTGGTTAGTGCAATCGCAGATCGCGAAAAAGTGCTTGGCGCGCATCTCTTAAGAAGCCAATTGCGCGACTGTTTCTAACTGTTTGCTGTCTATTTGTTGCGCTGTTTACTGAGGGCACCTCATATTAACCACTGATATCATTTGCAACAGCCAGAGAAATAAAAATCATTTTTTACGAGAAGGAGGGCCTTTGGCCTACACACGCCAAGGCCAGCTGTCACGAGACTGTCATAATGGATAGAACACCGAAAGCACTACATTAAACAGCCCCCCGTAGCACAATGGACTAGACGAGCTGTGCAAAGCACTTGAAGCATTGTGCCAGCGCCACAGGTTCTAATCCTGTTTCATGACGCGACCACCGCGTCTCCCCGCTAATTTTACTGGTGTCCGTAGCTTGGTTAGTGCAATCGCAGATCGCTAAAAAAGTGCTTGGCGCGGCGATCTCTTAAGAAGCCAATTGCGACTGTTTCTAACTGTTTGCTGTCTATTTGTTGCGCTGTTTACTGAGGGCACTCATATTAACCACTGATATCATTTGCAACAGCCAGAGAAATAAAAATCATTTTTTACGAGAAGGAGGGGGCCTTTGGCCTACACACGCTAAGGCCAGCTGTCACGAGACTGTCATAATGGATAGAACACCGAAAGCACTACATTAAACAGCCCCCGTAGCACAATGGACTAGACGAGCTGTGCAAAGCACTTGAAGCATTGTGCCAGCGCCACAGGTTCTAATCCTGTTTCATGACGTGACCACCGCGTCTCCCCGCTAATTTTACTGGTGTCCGTAGCTTGGTTAGTGCAATCGCAGATCGCTAAAAAAGTGCTTGCGTATGACTCTTAAGAAGCCAATTGCGGACTGTTTCTAACTGTTTGCTGTCTATTTGTTGCGCTGTTTACTGAGGGCACTCATATTAACCACTGATATCATTTGCAACAGCCAGAGAAATAAAAATCATTTTTTTACGAGAAGGAGGGCCTTTGGCCTACACACGCCACGGCCAGCTGTCACGAGACTGTCATAATGGATAGAACACCGAGCACTACATTAAACAGCCCCCCCGAGCACAATGGACTAGACGTGAGCTGTGCAAAGCACTTGAAGCATTGTGCCAGCGCCACAGGTTCTAATCCTGTTTCATGACGTGACCACCGCGTCTCCCCGCTAATTTTACTGGTGTCCGTAGCTTGGTTAGTGCAATCGCAGATCGCTAAAAAAGTGCTTGCGCGGCGATCTCTTAAGAAGCCAATTGGCGCGACTGTTTCTAACTGTTTGCTGTCTATTTGTTGCGCTGTTTACTGAGGGCACCTCATATTAACCACTGATATCATTTGCAACAGCCAGAGAAATAAAAAATCATTTTTTACGAGAAGGAGGGCCTTTGGCCTACACACGCCAAGGCCAGCTGTCACGAGACTGTCATAATGGATAGAACACCGAAAGCACTACATTAAACAGCCCCCCAGAGCACAATGGACTAGACGTGAGCTGTGCAAAGCACTTGAAGCATTGTGCCAGCGCCACAGGTTCTAATCCTGTTTCATGACGCGACCACCGCGTCTCCCGCTAATTTTACTGGTGTCCGTAGCTTGGTTAGTGCAATCGCAGATCGCTAAAAAAGTGCTTATGTATGCGATCTCTTAAGAAGCCAATTGGCGGACTGTTTCTAACTGTTTGCTGTCTATTTGTTGCGCTGTTTACTGAGGGCACCTCATATTAACCACTGATATCATTTGCAACAGCCAGAGAAATAAAAATCATTTTTTTACGAGAAGGAGGGCCTTTGGCCTACACACGCCAAGGCCAGCTGTCACGACTGTCATAATGGATAGAACACCGAAGCACTACATTAAACAGCCCCCCGTGAGCACAATGGACTAGACGAAGCTGTGCAAAGCACTTGAAGCATTGTGCCAGCGCCACAGGTTCTAATCCTGTTTCATGACGCGACCACCGCGTCTCCCCGCTAATTTTACTGGTGTCCGTAGCTTGGTTAGTGCAATCGCAGATCGCTAAAAAAGTGCTTGCGCGCATCTCTTAAGAAGCCAATTGCGCGACTGTTTCTAACTGTTTGCTGTCTATTTGTTGCGCTGTTTACTGAGGGCACTCATATTAACCACTGATATCATTTGCAACAGCCAGAGAAATAAAAATCATTTTTTACGAGAAGGAGGGCCTTTGGCCTACACACGCTAAGGCCAGCTGTCACGAGACTGTCATAATGGATAGAACACCGAGCACTACATTAAACAGCCCCCCCCGTAGCACAATGGACTAGACGTAGCTGTGCAAAGCACTTGAAGCATTGTGCCAGCGCCACAGGTTCTAATCCTGTTTCATGACGCGACCACCGCGTCTCCCCCCGCTAATTTTACTGGTGTCCGTAGCTTGGTTAGTGCAATCGCAGATCGCTAAAAAAAGTGCTTGCGCGGCGATCTCTTAAGAAGCCAATTGCGTGACTGTTTCTAACTGTTTGCTGTCTATTTGTTGCGCTGTTTACTGAGGGCACTCATATTAACCACTGATATCATTTGCAACAGCCAGAGAAATAAAAAATCATTTTTTTACGAGAAGGAGGGCCTTTGGCCTACACACGCTAAGGCCAGCTGTCACGAGACTGTCATAATGGA
The DNA here is from genome assembly GCF_017589495.1 of Alosa alosa. Taxonomy (NCBI): domain Eukaryota; kingdom Metazoa; phylum Chordata; class Actinopteri; order Clupeiformes; family Clupeidae; genus Alosa; species Alosa alosa. Next base: position 19,249 of record NW_025962333.1, read on the forward strand.
TAGAACACCGAAAGCACTACATTAAACAGCCCCCCCAGCACAATGGACTAGACGAAGCTGTGCAAAGCACTTGAAGCATTGTGCCAGCGCCACAGGTTCTAATCCTGTTTCATGACGCGACCACCGCGTCTCCCCGCTAATTTTACTGGTGTCCGTAGCTTGGTTAGTGCAATCGCAGATCGCTAAAAAAGTGCTTGCGCGATCTCTTAAGAAGCCAATTATGCGACTGTTTCTAACTGTTTGCTGTCTATTTGTTGCGCTGTTTACTGAGGGCACTCATATTAACCACTGATATCATTTGCAACAGCCAGAGAAATAAAAATCATTTTTTTACGAGAAGGAGGGCCTTTGGCCTACACACGCCACGGCCAGCTGTCACGAGACTGTCATAATGGATAGAACACCGAGCACTACATTAAACAGCCCCCCCGTGAGCACAATGGACTAGACGAGCTGTGCAAAGCACTTGAAGCATTGTGCCAGCGCCACAGGTTCTAATCCTGTTTCATGACGTGACCACCGCGTCTCCCCGCTAATTTTACTGGTGTCCGTAGCTTGGTTAGTGCAATCGCAGATCGCTAAAAAAGTGCTTATGCGGCGATCTCTTAAGAAGCCAATTGCGGACTGTTTCTAACTGTTTGCTGTCTATTTGTTGCGCTTGTTTACTGAGGGCACTCATATTAACCACTGATATCATTTGCAACAGCCAGAGAAATAAAAATCATTTTTTACGAGAAGGAGGGCCTTTGGCCTACACACGCTAAGGCCAGCTGTCACGAGACTGTCATAATGGATAGAACACCGAGCACTACATTAAACAGCCCCCCCGTGAGCACAATGGACTAGACGAGCTGTGCAAAGCACTTGAAGCATTGTGCCAGCGCCACAGGTTCTAATCCTGTTTCATGACGTGACCACCGCGTCTCCCCGCTAATTTTACTGGTGTCCGTAGCTTGGTTAGTGCAATCGCAGATCGCGAAAAAAGTGCTTGCGCGGCGATCTCTTAAGAAGCCAATTGCGTGACTGTTTCTAACTGTTTGCTGTCTATTTGTTGCGCTTGTTTACTGAGGGCACCTCATATTAACCACTGATATCATTTGCAACAGCCAGAGAAATAAAAATCATTTTTTTACGAGAAGGAGGGCCTTTGGCCTACACACGCCAAGGCCAGCTGTCACGAGACTGTCATAATGGATAGAACACCGAAAGCACTACATTAAACAGCGCCCCAGAGCACAATGGACTAGACGAGCTGTGCAAAGCACTTGAAGCATTGTGCCAGCCCACAGGTTCTAATCCTGTTTCATGACGTGACCACCGCGTCTCCCCGCTAATTTTACTGGTGTCCGTAGCTTGGTTAGTGCAATCGCAGATCGCTAAAAAAGTGCTTGCGCGCGATCTCTTAAGAAGCCAATTGCGGACTGTTTCTAACTGTTTGCTGTCTATTTGTTGCGCTGTTTACTGAGGGCACCTATATTAACCACTGATATCATTTGCAACAGCCAGAGAAATAAAAAATCATTTTTTACGAGAAGGAGGGCCTTTGGCCTACACACGCCAAGGCCAGCTGTCACGAGACTGTCATAATGGATAGAACACCGAAAGCACTACATTAAACAGCCCCCCAGCACAATGGACTAGACGAAGCTGTGCAAAGCACTTGAAGCATTGTGCCAGCGCCACAGGTTCTAATCCTGTTTCATGACGCGACCACCGCGTCTCCCCGCTAATTTTACTGGTGTCCGTAGCTTGGTTAGTGCAATCGCAGATCGCGAAAAAAAGTGCTTATGCGCGCGATCTCTTAAGAAGCCAATTGCGTGACTGTTTCTAACTGTTTGCTGTCTATTTGTTGCGCTGTTTACTGAGGGCACTCATATTAACCACTGATATCATTTGCAACAGCCAGAGAAATAAAAATCATTTTTTACGAGAAGGAGGGCCTTTGGCCTACACACGCTAAGGCCAGCTGTCACGAGACTGTCATAATGGATAGAACACCGAGCACTACATTAAACAGCCCCCCCGAGCACAATGGACTAGACGTGAGCTGTGCAAAGCACTTGAAGCATTGTGCCAGCGCCACAGGTTCTAATCCTGTTTCATGACGTGACCACCGCGTCTCCCCGCTAATTTTACTGGTGTCCGTAGCTTGGTTAGTGCAATCGCAGATCGCTAAAAAGTGCTTTGCGCATGATCTCTTAAGAAGCCAATTGCGGACTGTTTCTAACTGTTTGCTGTCTATTTGTTGCGCTGTTTACTGAGGGCACTCATATTAACCACTGATATCATTTGCAACAGCCAGAGAAATAAAAAATGATTTTTTTACGAGAAGGAGGGCCTTTGGCCTACACACGCCAAGGCCAGCTGTCACGAGACTGTCATAATGGATAGAACACCGAAAGCACTACATTAAACAGCCCCCCATAGCACAATGGACTAGACGAGCTGTGCAAAGCACTTGAAGCATTGTGCCAGCGGCCACAGGTTCTAATCCTGTTTCATGACGTGACCACCGCGTCTCCCCGCTAATTTTACTGGTGTCCGTAGCTTGGTTAGTGCAATCGCAGATCGCGAAAAAAGTGCTTGGCGCGCATCTCTTAAGAAGCCAATTATGCGACTGTTTCTAACTGTTTGCTGTCTATTTGTTGCGCTGTTTACTGAGGGCACTCATATTAACCACTGATATCATTTGCAACAGCCAGAGAAATAAAAATCATTTTTTACTTAGAAGGAGGGCCTTTGGCCTACACACGCCACGGCCAGCTGTCACGAGACTGTCATAATGGATAGAACACCGAAGCACTACATTAAACAGCGCCCCCAGTAGCACAATGGACTAGACGAAGCTGTGCAAAGCACTTGAAGCATTGTGCCAGCGGCCACAGGTTCTAATCCTGTTTCATGACG
>NW_025962333.1:22655-53578 GCF_017589495.1 Alosa alosa
AAATAAAATCATTTTTTTCACGAAGGAGGGCCTTTGGCCTACACCTGCGCCCGCGACCAGCTGTCGCGAGACTGTCATAATGGATAGAACACCGAGCACTACATTAAACAGCTCTCCCGTAGCACAATGGACTAGGCGTAGCTGTGCAAAACGCTTGAAATTATGTGCCAGCGTCTGGGTTCTAATCCTGTTTCATGGCGTGACCACAGCGGTCTCCGTTAATTTTACTGGTGTCCGGTAGCTTGGTTAGTGCTGTCGCGAATCGCGAAAAAAAGTCGTCGCGTCGCGATCTCTTAAGAAGCCAATTCGCGTGACTGTTTCTAACTGTTTGCTGTCTATTTGTTGCGCTGTTTACTGAGGGCACTCATATTAACCACTGATATCATTTGCAGCAGCCAGAGAAATAAAAATCATTTTTTTTCGAGAAGGAGGGCCTTTGGCCTACTGCGCCTGACCAGCTGTCGCGAGACTGTCATAATGGATAGAACACCGAGCACTACATTAAACAAGCTCCCGTAGCACAATGGACTAGACGTAGCTGTGCAAAGCACTTGAAGCATTGTGCCAGCGTCACAGGTTCTAATCCTGTTTCATGACGTGACCACCGCGGTCTCCCGTTAATTTTACTGGTGTCCGGTAGCTTGGTTAGTGCAATGTCAGATCGCGAAAAAGTGCGTCGCGTCGCGATCTCTTAAAAGCCAATTGCGTGACTGTTTCTAACTGTTTGCTGTCTATTTGTTGCGCTGTTTACTGGGGCACTCATATTAACCACTGATATCATTTGCAACAGCCAGAGAAATAAAATCATTTTTTTTCACGAGAAGGAGGGCCTCTGGCCTACACCGCTCCCTGACCAGCTGTCAGACTGTCATAATGGATAGAACACCGAGCACTACATTAAACAGCGCTCCCGTAGCACAATGGACTAGACGTAGCTGTGCAAAGCACTTGAAGCATTGTGCCAGCGTCACAGGTTCTAATCCTGTTTCATGGCGTGACCACAGCGGTCTCCGTTAATTTTACTGGTGTCGGTAGCTTGGTTCAGTGCAATCGCAGATCGCGAAAAAAGTCGTCGTCGTCGCGATCTCTTAAGAAGCCAATTGCGTGACTGTTTCTAACTGTTTGCTGTCTATTTGTTGCGCTGTTTACTGAGGGCACTCATATTAACCACTGATATCATTTGCAACAGCCAGAGAAATAAAAATCATTTTACGACGAGAAGGAGGGCCTTTGGCCTACACACGCCTACGGCCAGCTGTCCACGAGACTGTCATAATGGATAGAACACCGAGCACTACATTAAACAGCGCTCCCGTAGCACAATGGACTAGACGTAGCTGTGCAAAGCACTTGAAGCATTGTGCCAGCGTCACAGGTTCTAATCCTGTTTCATGGCGTGACCACAGCGGTCTCCGTTAATTTTACTGGTGTCGGTAGCTTGGTTAGTGCAATGTCGCAGATCGCGAAAAAAAGTGCGTCGTCGCGATCTCTTAAAGCCAATTGCGTGACTGTTTCTAACTGTTTGCTGTCTATTTGTTGCGCTGTTTACTGAGGGCACTCATATTAACCACTGATATCATTTGCAACAGCCAGAGAAATAAAATCATTTTTTTTACGAAGGAGGGCCTTTGGCCTACACGCTAAGGCCAGCTGTCGCGAGACTGTCATAATGGATAGAACACCGAGCACTACATTAAACAAGCGCTCCGTAGCACAATGGACTAAGGCGTAGCTGTGCAAAGCACTTGAAGCATTGTGCCAGCGTCACAGGTTCTAATCCTGTTTCATGGCGTGACCACAGCGGTCTCCGTTAATTTTACTGGTGTCCGGTAGCTTGGTTAGTGCAATCGCAGATCGCGAAAAAAAAAATGCGTCGCGTCGCGATCTCTTAAGAAGCCAATTGCGTGACTGTTTCTAACTGTTTGCTGTCTATTTGTTGCGCTGTTTACTGGGGGCACTCATATTAACCACTGATATCATTTGCAACAGCCAGAGAAATAAAAATCATTTTTTTCACGAGAAGGAGGGCCTCTGGCCTACTGCCTTCGACCAGCTGTCGCGAGACTGTCATAATGGATAGAACACCGAGCACTACATTAAACAGCGCTCCCGTAGCACAATGGACTAGACGTCGCTGTGCAAAGCACTTGAAGCATTGTGCCAGCGTCACAGGTTCTAATCCTGTTTCATGACGTGACCACCGCGGTCTCCCGTTAATTTTACTGGTGTCCGGTAGCTTGGTTGGGTGTCGCAGATCAGCGAAAAAAAAGTGCGTCGCGTCGCGATCTCTTAAGAAGCCAATGCGTGACTGTTTCTAACTGTTTGCTGTCTATTTGTTGCGCTGTTTACTGAGGGCACTCATATTAACCACTGATATCATTTGCAACAGCCAGAGAAATAAAAATCATTTTTTACGAGAAGGAGGGCCTTTGGCCTACCTGCCTTCTGACCAGCTGTCGCGAGACTGTCATAATGGATAGAACACCGAGCACTACATTAAACAGCGCTCCGTAGCACAATGGACTAGGCGTAGCTGTGCAAAAGCACTTGAAGCATTGTGCCAGCGTCACAGGTTCTAATCCTGTTTCATGGCGTGACCACCGCGGTCTCCGTTAATTTTACTGGTGTCCGGTAGCTTGGTTAGTGCAATCGCAGATCAGCGAAAAAAAGTGCTATGCGTCGTGCGATCTCTTAAAAGCCAAGTGCGTGACTGTTTCTAACTGTTTGCTGTCTATTTGTTCGCTGTTTACTGAGGGGCACTCATATTAACCACTGATATCATTTGCAACAGCCAGAGAAATAAAAAATCATTTTTTTTACGAGAAGGAGGGCCTTTGGCCTACACCGCGCTTCTGACCAGCTGTCCGCGAGACTGTCATAATGGATAGAACACCGAGCACTACATTAAACAAGCGCTCCCGTAGCACAATGGACTAGGCGTGGCTGTGCAAAGCACTTGAAGCATTGTGCCAGCGTCACAGGTTCTAATCCTGTTTCATGGCGTGACCACAGCGGTCTCCGTTAATTTTACTGGTGTCCGGTAGCTTGGTTGGTGCAATGCGCAGATCGAAAAAAGTGCTTTCTGCGTCGCGATCTCTTAAAAGCCAATTCGCGTGACTGTTTCTAACTGTTTGCTGTCTATTTGTTCGCTGTTTACTGGGGCACTCATATTAACCACTGATATCATTTGCAACAGCCAGAGAAATAAAAATCATTTTACGAGAAGGAGGGCCTTTGGCCTACCGCCTTCTGACCAGCTGTCGAGACTGTCATAATGGATAGAACACCGAGCACTACATTAAACAGCTCTCCGTAGCACAATGGACTAGGCGTAGCTGTGCAAAAGCACTTGAAGCATTGTGCCAGCGTCACAGGTTCTAATCCTGTTTCATGACGTGACCACAGCGGTCTCCGTTAATTTTACTGGTGTCCGGTAGCTTGGTTAGTGCTGTCGCAGATCGCGAAAAAAAGTCGCGTCGCGATCTCTTAAGAAGCCAATTGCGTGACTGTTTCTAACTGTTTGCTGTCTATTTGTTGCTGTTTACTGGGGCACTCATATTAACCACTGATATCATTTGCAACAGCCAGAGAAATAAAAATCATTTTTTTACGACGAAGGAGGGCCTTTGGCCTACACTGCGCTTCTGACCAGCTGTCCGCGAGACTGTCATAATGGATAGAACACCGAGCACTACATTAAACAGGCGCTCCCGTAGCACAATGGACTAGGCGTAGCTGTGCAAAAGCACTTGAAGCATTGTGCCAGCGTCACAGGTTCTAATCCTGTTTCATGACGTGACCACCGCGGTCTCCCGTTAATTTTACTGGTGTCCGGTAGCTTGGTTAGTGCAATCGCAGATCAGCGAAAAAAAGTGCGTCGCGTCGATCTCTTAAGAAGCCAATTGCGTGACTGTTTCTAACTGTTTGCTGTCTATTTGTTGCGCTGTTTACTGAGGGGCACTCATATTAACCACTGATATCATTTGCAACAGCCAGAGAAAATAAAAATCATTTTTCACGAGAAGGAGGGCCTTTGGCCTACACTGCGCTACGACCAGCTGTCACGAGACTGTCATAATGGATAGAACACCGAGCACTACATTAAACAGCGCTCCCGTAGCACAATGGACTAGACGTAGCTGTGCAAAGCACTTGAAGCATTGTGCCAGCGTCACAGGTTCTAATCCTGTTTCATGGCGTGACCACGCGGTCTCCGTTAATTTTACTGGTGTCGGTAGCTTGGTTAGTGCAATCGCCAGATCGGCGAAAAAAAAAGTGCGCGTCGTCGCGATCTCTTAAGAAGCCAATTGCGTGACTGTTTCTAACTGTTTGCTGTCTATTTGTTGCGCTGTTTACTGAGGGGCACTCATATTAACCACTGATATCATTTGCAACAGCCAGAGAAATAAAATCATTTTTTTACGAAGGAGGGCCTTTGGCCTACACCGCGCTCTGACCAGCTGTCCGCGAGACTGTCATAATGGATAGAACACCGAGCACTACATTAAACAGCGCTCCCGTAGCACAATGGACTAGGCGTAGCTGTGCAAAACGCTTGAAGCATTGTGCCAGCGTCACAGGTTCTAATCCTGTTTCATGGCGTGACCACAGCGGTCTCCGTTAATTTTACTGGTGTCCGGTAGCTTGGTTAGTGCAATGTCGCAGATCAGCGAAAAAAAAGTGCGTCGCGTCGCGATCTCTTAAGAAGCCAATTAGCGTGACTGTTTCTAACTGTTTGCTGTCTATTTGTTTCGCTGTTTACTGAGGGCACTCATATTAACCACTGATATCATTTGCAACAGCCAGAGAAATAAAATCATTTTTTACGAGAAGGAGGGCCTTTGGCCTACACCGCGCTAAGACCAGCTGTCGCGAGACTGTCATAATGGATAGAACACCGAGCACTACATTAAACAGCGCTCCCGTAGCACAATGGACTAGGCGTAGCTGTGCAAAAGCACTTGAAGCATTGTGCCAGCGTCACAGGTTCTAATCCTGTTTCATGGCGTGACCACCAGCGGTCTCCGTTAATTTTACTGGTGTCCGGTAGCTTGGTTAGTGCAATGTCGCAGATGGCGAAAAAAAAAGTGCGTCGCGTCGCGATCTCTTAGAAGCCAATTGCGTGACTGTTTCTAACTGTTTGCTGTCTATTTGTTGCGCTGTTTACTGAGGGGCACTCATATTAACCACTGATATCATTTGCAACAGCCAGAGAAATAAAAAAATTTTTTTTCACGAGAAGGAGGGCCTTTGGCCTACACCGCGCTTCTGACCAGCTGTCCGCGAGACTGTCATAATGGATAGAACACCGAGCACTACATTAAACAGCGCTCCCGTAGCACAATGGACTAGACGTCGCTGTGCAAAGCACTTGAAGCATTGTGCCAGCGTCACAGGTTCTAATCCTGTTTCATGACGTGACCACCGCGGTCTCCGTTAATTTTACTGGTGTCCGGTAGCTTGGTTAGTGCAATCGCAGATGCGAAAAAAAAGTGCGTCGTCGTCGCGATCTCTTAAGAAGCCAATTTGCGTGACTGTTTCTAACTGTTTGCTGTCTATTTGTTGCGCTGTTTACTGGGGGCACTCATATTAACCACTGATATCATTTGCAACAGCCAGAGAAATAAAATCATTTTTTTCACGAGAAGGAGGGCCTTTGGCCTACTGCGCTTCTGACCAGCTGTCCGCGAGACTGTCATAATGGATAGAACACCGAGCACTACATTAAAGCGGCTCCCGTAGCACAATGGACTAGGCGTAGCTGTGCAAAGCACTTGAAGCATTGTGCCAGCGTCACAGGTTCTAATCCTGTTTCATGGCGTGACCACAGCGGTCTCCGTTAATTTTACTGGTGTCGGTAGCTTGGTTAGTGCAATGTCGCAGATGCGAAAAAAGTGCGTCGTCTGCGATCTCTTAAGAAGCCAATTGCGTGACTGTTTCTAACTGTTTGCTGTCTATTTGTTGCGCTGTTTACTGAGGGGCACTCATATTAACCACTGATATCATTTGCAACAGCCAGAGAAATAAAATCATTTTTTTCACTACGAAGGAGGGCCTTTGGCCTACACCGCGCTAAGACCAGCTGTCGCGAGACTGTCATAATGGATAGAACACCGAGCACTACATTAAACAGCGCTCCCGTAGCACAATGGACTAGACGTAGCTGTGCAAAGCACTTGAAGCATTGTGCCAGCGTCACAGGTTCTAATCCTGTTTCATGACGTGACCACCGCGGTCTCCCGTTAATTTTACTGGTGTCCGGTAGCTTGGTTAGTGCAATCGCAGATCGCGAAAAAAAAGTGCGTCGTCGCGATCTCTTAAGAAGCCAATTGCGTGACTGTTTCTAACTGTTTGCTGTCTATTTGTTGCGCTGTTTACTGGGGCACTCATATTAACCACTGATATCATTTGCAACAGCCAGAGAAATAAAATCATTTTTTTTTCACGAGAAGGAGGGCCTTTGGCCTACACGCCTTCTGACCAGCTGTCGCGAGACTGTCATAATGGATAGAACACCGAGCACTACATTAAACAAGCGCTCCCGTAGCACAATGGACTAGGCGTAGCTGTGCAAAGCACTTGAAGCATTGTGCCAGCGTCACAGGTTCTAATCCTGTTTCATGGCGTGACCACGCGGTCTCCGTTAATTTTACTGGTGTCCGGTAGCTTGGTTAGTGCAATCGCAGATCAGCGAAAAAAAAGTGCGTGCGTCGCGATCTCTTAAAAGCCAATTGCGTGACTGTTTCTAACTGTTTGCTGTCTATTTGTTGCGCTGTTTACTGAGGGCACTCATATTAACCACTGATATCATTTGCAACAGCCAGAGAAATAAAAATCATTTTTTTCACGAGAAGGAGGGCCTTTGGCCTACTGCGCTAAGACCAGCTGTCGCGAGACTGTCATAATGGATAGAACACCGAGCACTACATTAAACAGCGCTCCCGTAGCACAATGGACTAGACGTAGCTGTGCAAAGCACTTGAAGCATTGTGCCAGCGTCACAGGTTCTAATCCTGTTTCATGGCGTGACCACAGCGGTCTCCGTTAATTTTACTGGTGTCGGTAGCTTGGTTGGTGCAATGTCGCGGAATCGCGAAAAAAAGTGCGTCGCGTGCGATCTCTTAAGAAGCCAATTGCGTGACTGTTTCTAACTGTTTGCTGTCTATTTGTTGCGCTGTTTACTGAGGGCACTCATATTAACCACTGATATCATTTGCAACAGCCAGAGAAATAAAAATATTTTTTTACGAGAAGGAGGGCCTTTGGCCTACTGCGCTAAGACCAGCTGTCGCGAGACTGTCATAATGGATAGAACACCGAGCACTACATTAAACAGCGCTCCCGTAGCACAATGGACTAGACGTAGCTGTGCAAAGCACTTGAAGCATTGTGCCAGCGTCACAGGTTCTAATCCTGTTTCATGGCGTGACCACAGCGGTCTCCGTTAATTTTACTGGTGTCCGGTAGCTTGGTTAGTGCATGTCGCAGATCAGCGAAAAAAAGTGCGTCGCGTCGCGATCTCTTAAGAAGCCAATTCGCGTGACTGTTTCTAACTGTTTGCTGTCTATTTGTTGCGCTGTTTACTGAGGGCACTCATATTAACCACTGATATCATTTGCAACAGCCAGAGAAATAAAAATCATTTTTTTCACGAGAAGGAGGGCCTTTGGCCTACACGCGCTCTGACCAGCTGTCGCGAGACTGTCATAATGGATAGAACACCGAGCACTACATTAAACAGCGCTCCCGTAGCCCAATGGACTAGACGTAGCTGTGCAAAAGCACTTGAAGCATTGTGCCAGCGTCACAGGTTCTAATCCTGTTTCATGGCGTGACCACCGCGGTCTCCGTTAATTTTACTGGTGTCGGTAGCTTGGTTAGTGCAATCGCAGATCGCGAAAAAAAAAGTGCGTCGCGTCGCGATCTCTTAAGAAGCCAATTGCGTGACTGTTTCTAACTGTTTGCTGTCTATTTGTTGCGCTGTTTACTGAGGGCACTCATATTAACCACTGATATCATTTGCAACAGCCAGAGAAATAAAAAAATCATTTTTTCACGAGAAGGAGGGCCTTTGGCCTACACGCGCTAAGACCAGCTGTCGCGAGACTGTCATAATGGATAGAACACCGAGCACTACATTAAACAGCGCTCCCGTAGCACAATGGACTAGACGTAGCTGTGCAAAGCACTTGAAGCATTGTGCCAGCGTCACAGGTTCTAATCCTGTTTCATGACGTGACCACCGCGGTCTCCCGTTAATTTTACTGGTGTCGGTAGCTTGGTTAGTGCAATCGCCAGATCGCGAAAAAAAGTGCGTCGCGTCGCGATCTCTTAAAAGCCAATTGCGTGACTGTTTCTAACTGTTTGCTGTCTATTTGTTCGCTGTTTACTGAGGGGCACTCATATTAACCACTGATATCATTTGCAACAGCCAGAGAAATAAAAAATCATTTTTTTCACGAGAAGGAGGGCCTTTGGCCTACACGCGCCTTAAGACCAGCTGTCCGCGAGACTGTCATAATGGATAGAACACCGAGCACTACATTAAACAAGCGCTCCCGTAGCACAATGGACTAGGCGTGGCTGTGCAAAGCACTTGAAGCATTGTGCCAGCGTCACAGGTTCTAATCCTGTTTCATGGCGTGACCACCGCGGTCTCCGTTAATTTTACTGGTGTCGGTAGCTTGGTTAGTCTGTCGCAGATCGCGAAAAAAAGTGCGTCGCGTCGCGATCTCTTAAAAGCCAATTGCGTGACTGTTTCTAACTGTTTGCTGTCTATTTGTTGCGCTGTTTACTGAGGGGCACTCATATTAACCACTGATATCATTTGCAACAGCCAGAGAAATAAAAATCATTTTTTACGAGAAGGAGGGCCTTTGGCCTACTGCGCTAAGACCAGCTGTCCGCGAGACTGTCATAATGGATAGAACACCGAGCACTACATTAAACAAGCGCTCCGTAGCACAATGGACTAGGCGTAGCTGTGCAAAAGCACTTGAAGCATTGTGCCAGCGTCACAGGTTCTAATCCTGTTTCATGGCGTGACCACCGCGGTCTCCGTTAATTTTACTGGTGTCGGTAGCTTGGTTAGTGCAATCGCAGATGCGAAAAAAAAGTGCTTCGCGTCGCGATCTCTTAAGAAGCCAATTGCGTGACTGTTTCTAACTGTTTGCTGTCTATTTGTTCGCTGTTTACTGAGGGCACTCATATTAACCACTGATATCATTTGCAACAGCCAGAGAAATAAAATCATTTTTTTTCACGAGAAGGAGGGCCTTTGGCCTACACACGCTACGGCCAGCTGTCACGAGACTGTCATAATGGATAGAACACCGAGCACTACATTAAACAGCGCTCCCGTAGCACAATGGACTAGACGTAGCTGTGCAAAGCACTTGAAGCATTGTGCCAGCGTCACAGGTTCTAATCCTGTTTCATGACGTGACCACCGCGGTCTCCCGTTAATTTTACTGGTGTCCGGTAGCTTGGTTAGTGCAATCGCCAGATGCGAAAAAAAAGTGCTGCGTCGTCGATCTCTTAAGAAGCCAATTGCGTGACTGTTTCTAACTGTTTGCTGTCTATTTGTTGCGCTGTTTACTGGGGGCACTCATATTAACCACTGATATCATTTGCAACAGCCAGAGAAATAAAAATCATTTTTTTCACGAGAAGGAGGGCCTTTGGCCTACACCGCTTAAGACCAGCTGTCCGCGAGACTGTCATAATGGATAGAACACCGAGCACTACATTAAACAGCGCTCCCGTAGCACAATGGACTAGACGTAGCTGTGCAAAGCACTTGAAGCATTGTGCCAGCGTCACAGGTTCTAATCCTGTTTCATGGCGTGACCACCAGCGGTCTCCGTTAATTTTACTGGTGTCCGGTAGCTTGGTTAGTGCAATCGCCAGATCGCGAAAAAAAGTGCGTGCGTGCGATCTCTTAAGAAGCCAATTGCGTGACTGTTTCTAACTGTTTGCTGTCTATTTGTTGCGCTGTTTACTGAGGGCACTCATATTAACCACTGATATCATTTGCAACAGCCAGAGAAATAAAAATATTTTTTTCACGAGAAGGAGGGCCTTTGGCCTACACCGCTAAGGCCAGCTGTCACGAGACTGTCATAATGGATAGAACACCGAGCACTACATTAAACAGCGCTCCCGTAGCACAATGGACTAGACGTAGCTGTGCAAAGCACTTGAAGCATTGTGCCAGCGTCACAGGTTCTAATCCTGTTTCATGACGTGACCACCGCGGTCTCCCGTTAATTTTACTGGTGTCCGGTAGCTTGGTTAGTCTGTCGCAGATCGCGAAAAAAAAAGTGCTGCGTCGCGATCTCTTAAGAAGCCAATTGCGTGACTGTTTCTAACTGTTTGCTGTCTATTTGTTGCGCTGTTTACTGAGGGCACTCATATTAACCACTGATATCATTTGCAACAGCCAGAGAAATAAAATCATTTTTTTTTCACGAGAAGGAGGGCCTTTGGCCTACACGCGCTAAGACCAGCTGTCCGCGAGACTGTCATAATGGATAGAACACCGAGCACTACATTAAACAGCGCTCCCGTAGCACAATGGACTAGACGTAGCTGTGCAAAGCACTTGAAGCATTGTGCCAGCGTCACAGGTTCTAATCCTGTTTCATGACGTGACCACCAGCGGTCTCCGTTAATTTTACTGGTGTCGGTAGCTTGGTTAGTGCAATGTCGCAGATCAGCGAAAAAGTGCGTCGCGTCGCGATCTCTTAAGAAGCCAATTGCGTGACTGTTTCTAACTGTTTGCTGTCTATTTGTTGCGCTGTTTACTGGGGGCACTCATATTAACCACTGATATCATTTGCAACAGCCAGAGAAATAAAAATCATTTTTTTCACGAGAAGGAGGGCCTTTGGCCCACTGCGCTAAGACCAGCTGTCACGAGACTGTCATAATGGATAGAACACCGAGCACTACATTAAACAGCGCTCCCGTAGCACAATGGACTAGACGTAGCTGTGCAAAGCACTTGAAGCATTGTGCCAGCGTCACAGGTTCTAATCCTGTTTCATGACGTGACCACCGCGGTCTCCCGTTAATTTTACTGGTGTCCGGTAGTCTAGTTAGTGCAATCGCAGACTGCGAAAAAGTGCGTGCGTGCGATCTCTTAAGAAGCCAATTGCGTGACTGTTTCTAACTGTTTGCTGTCTATTTGTTGCGCTGTTTACTGAGGGCACTCATATTAACCACTGATATCATTTGCAACAGCCAGAGAAATAAAATCATTTTTTTCACGAGAAGGAGGGCCTTTGGCCTACACTGCGCTAAGACCAGCTGTCGCGAGACTGTCATAATGGATAGAACACCGAGCACTACATTAAACAAGCGCTCCCGTAGCACAATGGACTAGGCGTAGCTGTGCAAAGCACTTGAAGCATTGTGCCAGCGTCACAGGTTCTAATCCTGTTTCATGGCGTGACCACAGCGGTCTCCGTTAATTTTACTGGTGTCGGTAGCTTGGTTAGTGCAATCGCAGATCAGCGAAAAAAAAAGTGCTCGCGTCGCGATCTCTTAAAGCCAATTGCGTGACTGTTTCTAACTGTTTGCTGTCTATTTGTTGCGCTGTTTACTGGGGGCACTCATATTAACCACTGATATCATTTGCAACAGCCAGAGAAATAAAATCATTTTTTTTACGAGAAGGAGGGCCTTTGGCCTACACACGCTAAGGCCAGCTGTCACGAGACTGTCATAATGGATAGAACACCGAGCACTACATTAAACAGCGCTCCCGTAGCCCAATGGACTAGACGTAGCTGTGCAAAGCACTTGAAGCATTGTGCCAGCGTCACAGGTTCTAATCCTGTTTCATGACGTGACCACCGCGGTCTCCCGTTAATTTTACTGGTGTCCGGTAGCTTGGTTAGTGCAATCGCAGATCGCGAAAAAAAAAGTGCTGCGTCGCGATCTCTTAAGAAGCCAATTGCGTGACTGTTTCTAACTGTTTGCTGTCTATTTGTTGCGCTGTTTACTGGGGCACTCATATTAACCACTGATATCATTTGCAACAGCCAGAGAAATAAAATCATTTTTTTTCACGAGAAGGAGGGCCTTTGGCCTACCGCGCGCTAAGACCAGCTGTCGCGAGACTGTCATAATGGATAGAACACCGAGCACTACATTAAACAGCGCTCCCGTAGCCCAATGGACTAGACGTAGCTGTGCAAAGCACTTGAAGCATTGTGCCAGCGTCACAGGTTCTAATCCTGTTTCATGACGTGACCACCGCGGTCTCCCGTTAATTTTACTGGTGTCCGGTAGCTTGGTTAGTGCAATGTCGCAGATCAGCGAAAAAAAAAGTGCGTCGCGTCGCGATCTCTTAAAAGCCAATTGCGTGACTGTTTCTAACTGTTTGCTGTCTATTTGTTGCGCTGTTTACTGGGGGCACTCATATTAACCACTGATATCATTTGCAACAGCCAGAGAAATAAAAATCATTTTTTTCACGAGAAGGAGGGCCTTTGGCCTACCGCGCTAAGGCCAGCTGTCGCGAGACTGTCATAATGGATAGAACACCGAGCACTACATTAAACAAGCTCCCGTAGCACAATGGACTAGACGTAGCTGTGCAAAGCACTTGAAGCATTGTGCCAGCGTCACAGGTTCTAATCCTGTTTCATGACGTGACCACCGCGGTCTCCCGTTAATTTTACTGGTGTCCGGTAGCTTGGTTAGTGCAATCGCAGATCGCGAAAAAGTGCGTGCGTGCGATCTCTTAAGAAGCCAATTGCGTGACTGTTTCTAACTGTTTGCTGTCTATTTGTTGCGCTGTTTACTGAGGGCACTCATATTAACCACTGATATCATTTGCAACAGCCAGAGAAATAAAATCATTTTTTTCACGAGAAGGAGGGCCTTTGGCCTACACTGCGCTAAGGCCAGCTGTCGCGAGACTGTCATAATGGATAGAACACCGAGCACTACATTAAACAAGCGCTCCCGTAGCACAATGGACTAGACGTAGCTGTGCAAAGCACTTGAAGCATTGTGCCAGCGTCACAGGTTCTAATCCTGTTTCATGACGTGACCACCGCGGTCTCCCGTTAATTTTACTGGTGTCCGGTAGCTTGGTTAGTGCAATCGCAGATCGCGAAAAAGTGCGTGCGTGCGATCTCTTAAGAAGCCAATTGCGTGACTGTTTCTAACTGTTTGCTGTCTATTTGTTGCGCTGTTTACTGGGGGGCACTCATATTAACCACTGATATCATTTGCAACAGCCAGAGAAATAAAAATCATTTTTTCACGAGAAGGAGGGCCTTTGGCCTACACGCGCTTAAGACCAGCTGTCCGCGAGACTGTCATAATGGATAGAACACCGAGCACTACATTAAACAGCGCTCCCGTAGCCCAATGGACTAGACGTAGCTGTGCAAAGCACTTGAAGCATTGTGCCAGCGTCACAGGTTCTAATCCTGTTTCATGACGTGACCACCGCGGTCTCCCGTTAATTTTACTGGTGTCCGGTAGCTTGGTTAGTGCAATCGCAGATCGCGAAAAAAAAGTGCGTGCGTCGCGATCTCTTAAAAGCCAATTGCGTGACTGTTTCTAACTGTTTGCTGTCTATTTGTTCGCTGTTTACTGGGGCACTCATATTAACCACTGATATCATTTGCAACAGCCAGAGAAATAAAAATTTTTTTCACGAGAAGGAGGGCCTTTGGCCTACGCGCTAAGGCCAGCTGTCACGAGACTGTCATAATGGATAGAACACCGAGCACTACATTAAACAGCGCTCCCGTAGCACAATGGACTAGACGTAGCTGTGCAAAGCACTTGAAGCATTGTGCCAGCGTCACAGGTTCTAATCCTGTTTCATGACGTGACCACCGCGGTCTCCCGTTAATTTTACTGGTGTCGGTAGCTTGGTTAGTGCAATGTCGCAGATCGCGAAAAAAAAGTGCTCGCGTCGCGATCTCTTAAGAAGCCAATTGCGTGACTGTTTCTAACTGTTTGCTGTCTATTTGTTGCGCTGTTTACTGAGGGCACTCATATTAACCACTGATATCATTTGCAACAGCCAGAGAAATAAAATCATTTTTTTCACGAGAAGGAGGGCCTTTGGCCTACACTGCGCTAAGGCCAGCTGTCACGAGACTGTCATAATGGATAGAACACCGAGCACTACATTAAACAGCGCTCCCGTAGCACAATGGACTAGACGTAGCTGTGCAAAGCACTTGAAGCATTGTGCCAGCGTCACAGGTTCTAATCCTGTTTCATGGCGTGACCACAGCGGTCTCCGTTAATTTTACTGGTGTCGGTAGCTTGGTTAGTGCAATCGCAGATCGCGAAAAAAAAGTGCTTGCGAGCGAACTCTTAAGAAGCCAATTGCGTGACTGTTTCTAACTGTTTGCTGTCTATTTGTTGCGCTGTTTACTGAGGGGCACTCATATTAACCACTGATATCATTTGCAACAGCCAGAGAAATAAAAATCATTTTTTCACGAGAAGGAGGGCCTTTGGCCTACTGCGCTAAGGCCAGCTGTCACGAGACTGTCATAATGGATAGAACACCGAGCACTACATTAAACAGCGCTCCCGTAGCACAATGGACTAGACGTAGCTGTGCAAAGCACTTGAAGCATTGTGCCAGCGTCACAGGTTCTAATCCTGTTTCATGACGTGACCACCGCGGTCTCCCGTTAATTTTACTGGTGTCCGGTAGCTTGGTTAGTGCAATCGCAGATCGCGAAAAAGTGCTTGCGTGCGATCTCTTAAGAAGCCAATTGCGTGACTGTTTCTAACTGTTTGCTGTCTATTTGTTCGCTGTTTACTGGGGGCACTCATATTAACCACTGATATCATTTGCAACAGCCAGAGAAATAAAATCATTTTTTCACGAGAAGGAGGGCCTTTGGCCTACACGCTAAGACCAGCTGTCCGCGAGACTGTCATAATGGATAGAACACCGAGCACTACATTAAACAGCGCTCCCGTAGCACAATGGACTAGACGTAGCTGTGCAAAGCACTTGAAGCATTGTGCCAGCGTCACAGGTTCTAATCCTGTTTCATGGCGTGACCACAGCGGTCTCCGTTAATTTTACTGGTGTCCGGTAGCTTGGTTAGTGCAATCGCAGATCGCGAAAAAGTGCTTGCGTGCGATCTCTTAAGAAGCCAATTGCGTGACTGTTTCTAACTGTTTGCTGTCTATTTGTTGCGCTGTTTACTGAGGGCACTCATATTAACCACTGATATCATTTGCAACAGCCAGAGAAATAAAATCATTTTTTTTCACGAGAAGGAGGGCCTTTGGCCTACACCGCGCTAAGGCCAGCTGTCACGAGACTGTCATAATGGATAGAACACCGAGCACTACATTAAACAGCGCTCCCGTAGCACAATGGACTAGACGTAGCTGTGCAAAGCACTTGAAGCATTGTGCCAGCGTCACAGGTTCTAATCCTGTTTCATGGCGTGACCACAGCGGTCTCCGTTAATTTTACTGGTGTCGGTAGCTTGGTTAGTGCAATCGCAGATCGCGAAAAAAAAAGTGCGTGCGTCGCGATCTCTTAAGAAGCCAATTGCGTGACTGTTTCTAACTGTTTGCTGTCTATTTGTTGCGCTGTTTACTGGGGCACTCATATTAACCACTGATATCATTTGCAACAGCCAGAGAAATAAAAATCATTTTTCACGAGAAGGAGGGCCTTTGGCCTACACTGCGCTAAGACCAGCTGTCGCGAGACTGTCATAATGGATAGAACACCGAGCACTACATTAAACAGCGCTCCCGTAGCCCAATGGACTAGACGTAGCTGTGCAAAGCACTTGAAGCATTGTGCCAGCGTCACAGGTTCTAATCCTGTTTCATGACGTGACCACCGCGGTCTCCCGTTAATTTTACTGGTGTCCGGTAGCTTGGTTAGTGCAATCGCAGATCGCGAAAAAAAAAGTGCTGCGTCGCGATCTCTTAAAAGCCAATTGCGTGACTGTTTCTAACTGTTTGCTGTCTATTTGTTGCGCTGTTTACTGGGGGCACTCATATTAACCACTGATATCATTTGCAACAGCCAGAGAAATAAAAATCATTTTTTCACGAGAAGGAGGGCCTTTGGCCTACACTGGCTAAGGCCAGCTGTCACGAGACTGTCATAATGGATAGAACACCGAGCACTACATTAAACAGCGCTCCCGTAGCACAATGGACTAGACGTAGCTGTGCAAAGCACTTGAAGCATTGTGCCAGCGTCACAGGTTCTAATCCTGTTTCATGACGTGACCACCGCGGTCTCCCGTTAATTTTACTGGTGTCCGGTAGCTTGGTTAGTGCAATCGCAGATCGCGAAAAAGTGCTTGCGTGCGATCTCTTAAGAAGCCAATTGCGTGACTGTTTCTAACTGTTTGCTGTCTATTTGTTGCGCTGTTTACTGAGGGCACTCATATTAACCACTGATATCATTTGCAACAGCCAGAGAAATAAAAATCATTTTTTTACGAGAAGGAGGGCCTTTGGCCTACACACGCTAAGGCCAGCTGTCACGAGACTGTCATAATGGATAGAACACCGAGCACTACATTAAACAGCGCTCCCGTAGCACAATGGACTAGACGTAGCTGTGCAAAGCACTTGAAGCATTGTGCCAGCGTCACAGGTTCTAATCCTGTTTCATGACGTGACCACCGCGGTCTCCCGTTAATTTTACTGGTGTCCGGTAGCTTGGTTAGTGCAATCGCAGATCGCGAAAAAAAAAGTGCTGCGTCGCGATCTCTTAAGAAGCCAATTTGCGTGACTGTTTCTAACTGTTTGCTGTCTATTTGTTGCGCTGTTTACTGAGGGCACTCATATTAACCACTGATATCATTTGCAACAGCCAGAGAAATAAAAATCATTTTTTACGAGAAGGAGGGCCTTTGGCCTACTGCGCTAAGGCCAGCTGTCACGAGACTGTCATAATGGATAGAACACCGAGCACTACATTAAACAGCGCTCCCGTAGCACAATGGACTAGACGTAGCTGTGCAAAGCACTTGAAGCATTGTGCCAGCGTCACAGGTTCTAATCCTGTTTCATGACGTGACCACCGCGGTCTCCCGTTAATTTTACTGGTGTCCGGTAGCTTGGTTAGTGCAATCGCAGATCGCGAAAAAAAAGTGCGTGCGTCGCGATCTCTTAAAAGCCAATTGCGTGACTGTTTCTAACTGTTTGCTGTCTATTTGTTGCTGTTTACTGAGGGCACTCATATTAACCACTGATATCATTTGCAACAGCCAGAGAAATAAAATCATTTTTTTTCACGAGAAGGAGGGCCTTTGGCCCTACTGCGCTAAGGCCAGCTGTCGCGAGACTGTCATAATGGATAGAACACCGAGCACTACATTAAACAGCGCTCCCGTAGCACAATGGACTAGACGTAGCTGTGCAAAGCACTTGAAGCATTGTGCCAGCGTCACAGGTTCTAATCCTGTTTCATGACGTGACCACCGCGGTCTCCCGTTAATTTTACTGGTGTCGGTAGCTTGGTTAGTGCAATGTCGCAGATCGAAAAAAAAAGTGCGTGCGTCGCGATCTCTTAAGAAGCCAATTGCGTGACTGTTTCTAACTGTTTGCTGTCTATTTGTTGCGCTGTTTACTGAGGGGCACTCATATTAACCACTGATATCATTTGCAACAGCCAGAGAAATAAAATCATTTTTTCACGAGAAGGAGGGCCTTTGGCCTACTGCGCTAAGGCCAGCTGTCGCGAGACTGTCATAATGGATAGAACACCGAGCACTACATTAAACAGCGCTCCCGTAGCACAATGGACTAGGCGTAGCTGTGCAAAAGCACTTGAAGCATTGTGCCAGCGTCACAGGTTCTAATCCTGTTTCATGGCGTGACCACAGCGGTCTCCGTTAATTTTACTGGTGTCCGGTAGCTTGGTTAGTGCAATGTCGCAGATCGCGAAAAAAAAAGTGCGTGCGTCGCGATCTCTTAAGAAGCCAATTGCGTGACTGTTTCTAACTGTTTGCTGTCTATTTGTTGCGCTGTTTACTGGGGGCACTCATATTAACCACTGATATCATTTGCAACAGCCAGAGAAATAAAAATCATTTTTTTTCACGAGAAGGAGGGCCTTTGGCCTACACCGCGCTAAGGCCAGCTGTCCGCGAGACTGTCATAATGGATAGAACACCGAGCACTACATTAAACAGCGCTCCGTAGCACAATGGACTAGGCGTAGCTGTGCAAAGCACTTGAAGCATTGTGCCAGCGTCACAGGTTCTAATCCTGTTTCATGGCGTGACCACGCGGTCTCCGTTAATTTTACTGGTGTCGGTAGCTTGGTTAGTGCAATCGCAGATCGCGAAAAAAAGTTAACTGCGTCGCGATCTCTTAAGAAGCCAATTGCGTGACTGTTTCTAACTGTTTGCTGTCTATTTGTTGCGCTGTTTACTGAGGGCACTCATATTAACCACTGATATCATTTGCAACAGCCAGAGAAATAAAAATCATTTTTTTTCACGAGAAGGAGGGCCTTTGGCCTACACCGCGCTAAGGCCAGCTGTCCGCGAGACTGTCATAATGGATAGAACACCGAGCACTACATTAAACAAGCTCCCGTAGCACAATGGACTAGGCGTAGCTGTGCAAAGCACTTGAAGCATTGTGCCAGCGTCACAGGTTCTAATCCTGTTTCATGGCGTGACCACCGCGGTCTCCGTTAATTTTACTGGTGTCGGTAGCTTGGTTAGTGCAATGTCGCAGATCGCGAAAAAAAAAGTGCGTCGCGTCGCGATCTCTTAAGAAGCCAATTGCGTGACTGTTTCTAACTGTTTGCTGTCTATTTGTTGCGCTGTTTACTGGGGGCACTCATATTAACCACTGATATCATTTGCAACAGCCAGAGAAATAAAAATCATTTTTTCACGAGAAGGAGGGCCTTTGGCCTACACTGCGCTAAGGCCAGCTGTCGCGAGACTGTCATAATGGATAGAACACCGAGCACTACATTAAACAGCGCTCCGTAGCACAATGGACTAGGCGTAGCTGTGCAAAGCACTTGAAGCATTGTGCCAGCGTCACAGGTTCTAATCCTGTTTCATGGCGTGACCACCGCGGTCTCCGTTAATTTTACTGGTGTCGGTAGCTTGGTTAGTGCAATCGCAGATCGCGAAAAAAAGTGCTGCGTCGCGATCTCTTAAGAAGCCAATTGCGTGACTGTTTCTAACTGTTTGCTGTCTATTTGTTGCGCTGTTTACTGGGGGCACTCATATTAACCACTGATATCATTTGCAACAGCCAGAGAAATAAAATCATTTTTTTCACGAGAAGGAGGGCCTTTGGCCTACACCGCTAAGGCCAGCTGTCGCGAGACTGTCATAATGGATAGAACACCGAGCACTACATTAAACAGCGCTCCGTAGCACAATGGACTAGGCGTAGCTGTGCAAAGCACTTGAAGCATTGTGCCAGCGTCACAGGTTCTAATCCTGTTTCATGGCGTGACCACCGCGGTCTCCGTTAATTTTACTGGTGTCCGGTAGCTTGGTTAGTGCAATCGCAGATCGCGAAAAAAAAGTGCTGCGTCGCGATCTCTTAAGAAGCCAATTGCGTGACTGTTTCTAACTGTTTGCTGTCTATTTGTTGCGCTGTTTACTGGGGCACTCATATTAACCACTGATATCATTTGCAACAGCCAGAGAAATAAAATCATTTTTCACGAGAAGGAGGGCCTTTGGCCTACACTGCGCTAAGGCCAGCTGTCGCGAGACTGTCATAATGGATAGAACACCGAGCACTACATTAAACAGCTCCCGTAGCACAATGGACTAGGCGTAGCTGTGCAAAGCACTTGAAGCATTGTGCCAGCGTCACAGGTTCTAATCCTGTTTCATGGCGTGACCACAGCGGTCTCCGTTAATTTTACTGGTGTCGGTAGCTTGGTTAGTGCAATCGCAGATCGCGAAAAAAAAGTGCTTGCGTCGCGATCTCTTAAGAAGCCAATTGCGTGACTGTTTCTAACTGTTTGCTGTCTATTTGTTGCGCTGTTTACTGAGGGCACTCATATTAACCACTGATATCATTTGCAACAGCCAGAGAAATAAAAATCATTTTTCACGAGAAGGAGGGCCTTTGGCCTACACCGCGCTAAGGCCAGCTGTCCGCGAGACTGTCATAATGGATAGAACACCGAGCACTACATTAAACAGCGCTCCGTAGCACAATGGACTAGGCGTAGCTGTGCAAAGCACTTGAAGCATTGTGCCAGCGTCACAGGTTCTAATCCTGTTTCATGGCGTGACCACAGCGGTCTCCGTTAATTTTACTGGTGTCGGTAGCTTGGTTAGTGCTGTCGCAGATCGCGAAAAAAAGTGCTCGCGTCGCGATCTCTTAAGAAGCCAATTGCGTGACTGTTTCTAACTGTTTGCTGTCTATTTGTTGCGCTGTTTACTGGGGGCACTCATATTAACCACTGATATCATTTGCAACAGCCAGAGAAATAAAAATCATTTTTTTTTCACGAGAAGGAGGGCCTTTGGCCTACACGCTTAAGACCAGCTGTCCGCGAGACTGTCATAATGGATAGAACACCGAGCACTACATTAAACAGCTCCCGTAGCACAATGGACTAGGCGTAGCTGTGCAAAGCACTTGAAGCATTGTGCCAGCGTCACAGGTTCTAATCCTGTTTCATGGCGTGACCACCAGCGGTCTCCGTTAATTTTACTGGTGTCCGGTAGCTTGGTTAGTGCAATCGCAGATCGCGAAAAAAAGTGCTGCGTCGCGATCTCTTAAGAAGCCAATTGCGTGACTGTTTCTAACTGTTTGCTGTCTATTTGTTGCGCTGTTTACTGGGGGCACTCATATTAACCACTGATATCATTTGCAACAGCCAGAGAAATAAAATCATTTTTTTTCACGAGAAGGAGGGCCTTTGGCCTACTGCGCTAAGGCCAGCTGTCGCGAGACTGTCATAATGGATAGAACACCGAGCACTACATTAAACAAGCTCCCGTAGCACAATGGACTAGGCGTAGCTGTGCAAAGCACTTGAAGCATTGTGCCAGCGTCACAGGTTCTAATCCTGTTTCATGGCGTGACCACAGCGGTCTCCGTTAATTTTACTGGTGTCGGTAGCTTGGTTAGTGCAATCGCAGATCGCGAAAAAGTGCTGCGTCGCGATCTCTTAAGAAGCCAATTGCGTGACTGTTTCTAACTGTTTGCTGTCTATTTGTTGCGCTGTTTACTGGGGGCACTCATATTAACCACTGATATCATTTGCAACAGCCAGAGAAATAAAAATCATTTTTTTCACGAGAAGGAGGGCCTTTGGCCTACACTGCGCTAAGGCCAGCTGTCCGCGAGACTGTCATAATGGATAGAACACCGAGCACTACATTAAACAGCGCTCCCGTAGCACAATGGACTAGACGTAGCTGTGCAAAGCACTTGAAGCATTGTGCCAGCGTCACAGGTTCTAATCCTGTTTCATGACGTGACCACCGCGGTCTCCCGTTAATTTTACTGGTGTCCGGTAGCTTGGTTAGTGCAATCGCAGATCGCGAAAAAAAGTGCTGCGTCGCGATCTCTTAAGAAGCCAATTGCGTGACTGTTTCTAACTGTTTGCTGTCTATTTGTTGCGCTGTTTACTGAGGGCACTCATATTAACCACTGATATCATTTGCAACAGCCAGAGAAATAAAAATATTTTTTTACGAGAAGGAGGGCCTTTGGCCTACACCGCGCTAAGACCAGCTGTCGAGACTGTCATAATGGATAGAACACCGAGCACTACATTAAACAGCGCTCCGTAGCACAATGGACTAGACGTAGCTGTGCAAAGCACTTGAAGCATTGTGCCAGCGTCACAGGTTCTAATCCTGTTTCATGACGTGACCACCGCGGTCTCCCGTTAATTTTACTGGTGTCCGGTAGCTTGGTTAGTGCAATCGCAGATCGCGAAAAAGTGCTTGCGTGCGATCTCTTAAGAAGCCAATTGCGTGACTGTTTCTAACTGTTTGCTGTCTATTTGTTGCGCTGTTTACTGAGGGCACTCATATTAACCACTGATATCATTTGCAACAGCCAGAGAAATAAAAATCATTTTTTACGAGAAGGAGGGCCTTTGGCCTACTGCGCTAAGGCCAGCTGTCCGCGAGACTGTCATAATGGATAGAACACCGAGCACTACATTAAAAGCGCTCCGTAGCACAATGGACTAGACGTAGCTGTGCAAAGCACTTGAAGCATTGTGCCAGCGTCACAGGTTCTAATCCTGTTTCATGACGTGACCACCGCGGTCTCCCGTTAATTTTACTGGTGTCCGGTAGCTTGGTTAGTGCAATCGCAGATCGCGAAAAAAAAGCTTGCTGCGTCGCGATCTCTTAAGAAGCCAATTGCGTGACTGTTTCTAACTGTTTGCTGTCTATTTGTTGCGCTGTTTACTGGGGGCACTCATATTAACCACTGATATCATTTGCAACAGCCAGAGAAATAAAAATCATTTTTTTTCACGAGAAGGAGGGCCTTTGGCCTACACTGCGCTAAGGCCAGCTGTCGCGAGACTGTCATAATGGATAGAACACCGAGCACTACATTAAACAGCGCTCCGTAGCACAATGGACTAGGCGTAGCTGTGCAAAGCACTTGAAGCATTGTGCCAGCGTCACAGGTTCTAATCCTGTTTCATGGCGTGACCACCGCGGTCTCCGTTAATTTTACTGGTGTCGGTAGCTTGGTTAGTGCAATCGCAGATCGAAAAAAAAAAAGTGCTGCGTCGCGATCTCTTAAGAAGCCAATTGCGTGACTGTTTCTAACTGTTTGCTGTCTATTTGTTGCGCTGTTTACTGAGGGGCACTCATATTAACCACTGATATCATTTGCAACAGCCAGAGAAATAAAAATCATTTTTTCACGAGAAGGAGGGCCTTTGGCCTACACTGCGCTAAGACCAGCTGTCACGAGACTGTCATAATGGATAGAACACCGAGCACTACATTAAACAGCGCTCCCGTAGCCCAATGGACTAGACGTAGCTGTGCAAAGCACTTGAAGCATTGTGCCAGCGTCACAGGTTCTAATCCTGTTTCATGACGTGACCACCGCGGTCTCCGTTAATTTTACTGGTGTCGGTAGCTTGGTTAGTGCAATCGCAGATCGCGAAAAAAAAAAGTGCTGCGTCGCGATCTCTTAAGAAGCCAATTGCGTGACTGTTTCTAACTGTTTGCTGTCTATTTGTTGCGCTGTTTACTGGGGGCACTCATATTAACCACTGATATCATTTGCAACAGCCAGAGAAATAAAATCATTTTTTTTTCACGAGAAGGAGGGCCTTTGGCCTACACTGCGCTAAGGCCAGCTGTCCGCGAGACTGTCATAATGGATAGAACACCGAGCACTACATTAAACAAGCTCCCGTAGCACAATGGACTAGACGTCGCTGTGCAAAGCACTTGAAGCATTGTGCCAGCGTCACAGGTTCTAATCCTGTTTCATGACGTGACCACCGCGGTCTCCCGTTAATTTTACTGGTGTCCGGTAGCTTGGTTAGTGCAATCGCAGATCGCGAAAAAGTGCTTGCGTGCGATCTCTTAAGAAGCCAATTGCGTGACTGTTTCTAACTGTTTGCTGTCTATTTGTTGCGCTGTTTACTGAGGGCACTCATATTAACCACTGATATCATTTGCAACAGCCAGAGAAATAAAAATCATTTTTTACGAGAAGGAGGGCCTTTGGCCCTGCGCTAAGGCCAGCTGTCCGCGAGACTGTCATAATGGATAGAACACCGAGCACTACATTAAACAGCGCTCCCGTAGCACAATGGACTAGACGTAGCTGTGCAAAGCACTTGAAGCATTGTGCCAGCGTCACAGGTTCTAATCCTGATTCATGACGTGACCACCGCGGTCTCCCGTTAATTTTACTGGTGTCCGGTAGCTTGGTTAGTGCAATGTCGCAGATCGCGAAAAAAAAGTGCTGCGTCGCGATCTCTTAAGAAGCCAATTGCGTGACTGTTTCTAACTGTTTGCTGTCTATTTGTTGCGCTGTTTACTGGGGGCACTCATATTAACCACTGATATCATTTGCAACAGCCAGAGAAATAAAAATCATTTTTCACGAGAAGGAGGGCCTTTGGCCTACCTGCGCTAAGACCAGCTGTCGCGAGACTGTCATAATGGATAGAACACCGAGCACTACATTAAACAGCTCCCGTAGCACAATGGACTAGACGTAGCTGTGCAAAGCACTTGAAGCATTGTGCCAGCGTCACAGGTTCTAATCCTGTTTCATGACGTGACCACCGCGGTCTCCGTTAATTTTACTGGTGTCCGGTAGCTTGGTTAGTGCAATCGCGCAGATCGCGAAAAAAAGTGCTGCGTCGCGATCTCTTAAGAAGCCAATTGCGTGACTGTTTCTAACTGTTTGCTGTCTATTTGTTGCGCTGTTTACTGAGGGGCACTCATATTAACCACTGATATCATTTGCAACAGCCAGAGAAATAAAAATCATTTTTTTCACGAGAAGGAGGGCCTTTGGCCTACACCGCGCTAAGGCCAGCTGTCGCGAGACTGTCATAATGGATAGAACACCGAGCACTACATTAAAACAGCTCCCGTAGCACAATGGACTAGGCGTAGCTGTGCAAAGCACTTGAAGCATTGTGCCAGCGTCACAGGTTCTAATCCTGTTTCATGGCGTGACCACAGCGGTCTCCGTTAATTTTACTGGTGTCCGGTAGCTTGGTTAGTGCAATCGCAGATCGCGAAAAAAAAAGTAACTGCGTCGCGATCTCTTAAGAAGCCAATTGCGTGACTGTTTCTAACTGTTTGCTGTCTATTTGTTGCGCTGTTTACTGGGGGCACTCATATTAACCACTGATATCATTTGCAACAGCCAGAGAAATAAAATCATTTTTTTCACGAGAAGGAGGGCCTTTGGCCTACACGCGCTAAGGCCAGCTGTCGCGAGACTGTCATAATGGATAGAACACCGAGCACTACATTAAACAGCTCCCGTAGCACAATGGACTAGGCGTAGCTGTGCAAAGCACTTGAAGCATTGTGCCAGCGTCACAGGTTCTAATCCTGTTTCATGGCGTGACCACCGCGGTCTCCGTTAATTTTACTGGTGTCGGTAGCTTGGTTAGTGCTGTCGCAGATCGCGAAAAAAAAGTGCTGCGTCGCGATCTCTTAAGAAGCCAATTGCGTGACTGTTTCTAACTGTTTGCTGTCTATTTGTTGCGCTGTTTACTGGGGGCACTCATATTAACCACTGATATCATTTGCAACAGCCAGAGAATAAAAATCATTTTTTTTCACGAGAAGGAGGGCCTTTGGCCTACTGCGCTAAGGCCAGCTGTCCGCGAGACTGTCATAATGGATAGAACACCGAGCACTACATTAAACAAGCTCCCGTAGCACAATGGACTAGGCGTAGCTGTGCAAAGCACTTGAAGCATTGTGCCAGCGTCACAGGTTCTAATCCTGTTTCATGGCGTGACCACAGCGGTCTCCGTTAATTTTACTGGTGTCCGGTAGCTTGGTTAGTGCAATCGCAGATCGCGAAAAAAAGTGCTGCGTCGCGATCTCTTAAGAAGCCAATTGCGTGACTGTTTCTAACTGTTTGCTGTCTATTTGTTGCGCTGTTTACTGGGGCACTCATATTAACCACTGATATCATTTGCAACAGCCAGAGAAATAAAATCATTTTTTTCACGAGAAGGAGGGCCTTTGGCCTACACGCGCTAAGGCCAGCTGTCGCGAGACTGTCATAATGGATAGAACACCGAGCACTACATTAAAACAGCGCTCCCGTAGCACAATGGACTAGACGTAGCTGTGCAAAGCACTTGAAGCATTGTGCCAGCGTCACAGGTTCTAATCCTGTTTCATGACGTGACCACCGCGGTCTCCCGTTAATTTTACTGGTGTCCGGTAGCTTGGTTAGTGCAATCGCAGATCGCGAAAAAAGTGCTTGCGTGCGATCTCTTAAGAAGCCAATTGCGTGACTGTTTCTAACTGTTTGCTGTCTATTTGTTGCGCTGTTTACTGAGGGCACTCATATTAACCACTGATATCATTTGCAACAGCCAGAGAAATAAAAATATTTTTTTACGAGAAGGAGGGCCTTTGGCCTACTGCGCTAAGGCCAGCTGTCCGCGAGACTGTCATAATGGATAGAACACCGAGCACTACATTAAACAGCGCTCCCGTAGCACAATGGACTAGACGTAGCTGTGCAAAGCACTTGAAGCATTGTGCCAGCGTCACAGGTTCTAATCCTGTTTCATGACGTGACCACCGCGGTCTCCCGTTAATTTTACTGGTGTCGGTAGCTTGGTTAGTGCAATCGCAGATCGCGAAAAAAAAAAGTGCTGCGTCGCGATCTCTTAAGAAGCCAATTGCGTGACTGTTTCTAACTGTTTGCTGTCTATTTGTTGCGCTGTTTACTGAGGGCACTCATATTAACCACTGATATCATTTGCAACAGCCAGAGAAATAAAAATCATTTTTTACGAGAAGGAGGGCCTTTGGCCTACCGCGCTAAGGCCAGCTGTCACGAGACTGTCATAATGGATAGAACACCGAGCACTACATTAAACAGCGCTCCCGTAGCACAATGGACTAGACGTAGCTGTGCAAAGCACTTGAAGCATTGTGCCAGCGTCACAGGTTCTAATCCTGTTTCATGACGTGACCACCGCGGTCTCCCGTTAATTTTACTGGTGTCCGGTAGCTTGGTTAGTGCAATCGCAGATCGCGAAAAAAAAGTGCTGCGTCGCGATCT
Organism: Alosa alosa; assembly: GCF_017589495.1. Classification (NCBI taxonomy): domain Eukaryota; kingdom Metazoa; phylum Chordata; class Actinopteri; order Clupeiformes; family Clupeidae; genus Alosa; species Alosa alosa. The sequence goes on from NW_025962333.1 coordinate 49,404, forward strand.
CTTAAAAGCCAATTGCGTGACTGTTTCTAACTGTTTGCTGTCTATTTGTTGCGCTGTTTACTGGGGCACTCATATTAACCACTGATATCATTTGCAACAGCCAGAGAAATAAAAATCATTTTTTTCACGAGAAGGAGGGCCTTTGGCCTACACGCGCTAAGGCCAGCTGTCCGCGAGACTGTCATAATGGATAGAACACCGAGCACTACATTAAACAAGCTCCCGTAGCACAATGGACTAGGCGTAGCTGTGCAAAGCACTTGAAGCATTGTGCCAGCGTCACAGGTTCTAATCCTGTTTCATGGCGTGACCACCGCGGTCTCCGTTAATTTTACTGGTGTCGGTAGCTTGGTTAGTGCAATCGCAGATCGCGAAAAAAAGTGCGTGCGTGCGATCTCTTAAGAGCCAATTGCGTGACTGTTTCTAACTGTTTGCTGTCTATTTGTTGCGCTGTTTACTGGGGCACTCATATTAACCACTGATATCATTTGCAACAGCCAGAGAAATAAAAATCATTTTTTTTCACGAGAAGGAGGGCCTTTGGCCTACCGCGCTAAGGCCAGCTGTCGCGAGACTGTCATAATGGATAGAACACCGAGCACTACATTAAACAGCGCTCCGTAGCACAATGGACTAGGCGTAGCTGTGCAAAGCACTTGAAGCATTGTGCCAGCGTCACAGGTTCTAATCCTGTTTCATGGCGTGACCACCGCGGTCTCCGTTAATTTTACTGGTGTCGGTAGCTTGGTTGAAGTGCAATCGCAGATCGCGAAAAAAAGTGCTGCGTCGCGATCTCTTAAGAAGCCAATTGCGTGACTGTTTCTAACTGTTTGCTGTCTATTTGTTGCGCTGTTTACTGGGGGCACTCATATTAACCACTGATATCATTTGCAACAGCCAGAGAAATAAAAATCATTTTTTTCACGAGAAGGAGGGCCTTTGGCCTACTGCGCTAAGGCCAGCTGTCGCGAGACTGTCATAATGGATAGAACACCGAGCACTACATTAAACAGCGCTCCCGTAGCACAATGGACTAGACGTAGCTGTGCAAAGCACTTGAAGCATTGTGCCAGCGTCACAGGTTCTAATCCTGTTTCATGGCGTGACCACAGCGGTCTCCGTTAATTTTACTGGTGTCCGGTAGCTTGGTTAGTGCAATCGCAGATCGCGAAAAAAAGTGCTGCGTCGCGATCTCTTAAGAAGCCAATTGCGTGACTGTTTCTAACTGTTTGCTGTCTATTTGTTGCGCTGTTTACTGGGGGCACTCATATTAACCACTGATATCATTTGCAACAGCCAGAGAAATAAAATCATTTTTCACGAGAAGGAGGGCCTTTGGCCTACACTGCGCTAAGGCCAGCTGTCGCGAGACTGTCATAATGGATAGAACACCGAGCACTACATTAAACAGCGCTCCGTAGCACAATGGACTAGGCGTAGCTGTGCAAAGCACTTGAAGCATTGTGCCAGCGTCACAGGTTCTAATCCTGTTTCATGGCGTGACCACAGCGGTCTCCGTTAATTTTACTGGTGTCCGGTAGCTTGGTTAGTGCAATCGCAGATCAGCGAAAAAAGTGCGTGCGTCGCGATCTCTTAAGAAGCCAATTGCGTGACTGTTTCTAACTGTTTGCTGTCTATTTGTTGCGCTGTTTACTGAGGGGCACTCATATTAACCACTGATATCATTTGCAACAGCCAGAGAAATAAAAATCATTTTTTTCACGAGAAGGAGGGCCTTTGGCCTACACTGCGCTAAGGCCAGCTGTCGCGAGACTGTCATAATGGATAGAACACCGAGCACTACATTAAACAGCGCTCCCGTAGCACAATGGACTAGACGTAGCTGTGCAAAGCACTTGAAGCATTGTGCCAGCGTCACAGGTTCTAATCCTGTTTCATGGCGTGACCACCGCGGTCTCCGTTAATTTTACTGGTGTCGGTAGCTTGGTTAGTGCAATGTCGCAGATCGCGAAAAAAAGTGCGTGCGTCGCGATCTCTTAAGAAGCCAATTGCGTGACTGTTTCTAACTGTTTGCTGTCTATTTGTTGCGCTGTTTACTGAGGGCACTCATATTAACCACTGATATCATTTGCAACAGCCAGAGAAATAAAAATCATTTTTTTTCACGAGAAGGAGGGCCTTTGGCCTACACCGCGCTAAGGCCAGCTGTCCGCGAGACTGTCATAATGGATAGAACACCGAGCACTACATTAAACAGCGCTCCGTAGCACAATGGACTAGGCGTGGCTGTGCAAAGCACTTGAAGCATTGTGCCAGCGTCACAGGTTCTAATCCTGTTTCATGGCGTGACCACGCGGTCTCCGTTAATTTTACTGGTGTCGGTAGCTTGGTTAGTGCAATCGCAGATCGCGAAAAAAAGTGCTGCGTCGCGATCTCTTAAGAAGCCAATTGCGTGACTGTTTCTAACTGTTTGCTGTCTATTTGTTCGCTGTTTACTGAGGGGCACTCATATTAACCACTGATATCATTTGCAACAGCCAGAGAAATAAAAATCATTTTTTCACGAGAAGGAGGGCCTTTGGCCTACCGCTAAGGACCAGCTGTCGCGAGACTGTCATAATGGATAGAACACCGAGCACTACATTAAACAGCGCTCCGTAGCACAATGGACTAGGCGTAGCTGTGCAAAGCACTTGAAGCATTGTGCCAGCGTCACAGGTTCTAATCCTGTTTCATGGCGTGACCACAGCGGTCTCCGTTAATTTTACTGGTGTCCGGTAGCTTGGTTAGTGCAATCGCAGATCGCGAAAAAAAAAGTGCTGCGTCGCGATCTCTTAAGAAGCCAATTGCGTGACTGTTTCTAACTGTTTGCTGTCTATTTGTTGCGCTGTTTACTGAGGGGCACTCATATTAACCACTGATATCATTTGCAACAGCCAGAGAAATAAAAATTTTTTTCACGAGAAGGAGGGCCTTTGGCCTACCTGCGCTAAGGCCAGCTGTCGCGAGACTGTCATAATGGATAGAACACCGAGCACTACATTAAACAGCGCTCCGTAGCACAATGGACTAGGCGTAGCTGTGCAAAGCACTTGAAGCATTGTGCCAGCGTCACAGGTTCTAATCCTGTTTCATGACGTGACCACCGCGGTCTCCCGTTAATTTTACTGGTGTCCGGTAGCTTGGTTAGTGCAATCGCAGATCGCGAAAAAGTGCTTGCGTGCGATCTCTTAAGAAGCCAATTGCGTGACTGTTTCTAACTGTTTGCTGTCTATTTGTTGCGCTGTTTACTGAGGGCACTCATATTAACCACTGATATCATTTGCAACAGCCAGAGAAATAAAAATATTTTTTTACGAGAAGGAGGGCCTTTGGCCTACAGCTAAGGCCAGCTGTCACGAGACTGTCATAATGGATAGAACACCGAGCACTACATTAAACAGCGCTCCCGTAGCACAATGGACTAGACGTAGCTGTGCAAAGCACTTGAAGCATTGTGCCAGCGTCACAGGTTCTAATCCTGTTTCATGGCGTGACCACCCAGCGGTCTCCGTTAATTTTACTGGTGTCGGTAGCTTGGTTAGTGCAATCGCGGATCGGCGAAAAAAAAGTGTCTGCGTCGCGATCTCTTAAGAAGCCAATTGCGTGACTGTTTCTAACTGTTTGCTGTCTATTTGTTGCGCTGTTTACTGAGGGCACTCATATTAACCACTGATATCATTTGCAACAGCCAGAGAAATAAAAATCATTTTTTACGAGAAGGAGGGCCTTTGGCCTACACCGCGCTAAGGCCAGCTGTCACGAGACTGTCATAATGGATAGAACACCGAGCACTACATTAAACAGCGCTCCCGTAGCACAATGGACTAGACGTCGCTGTGCAAAGCGCTTGAAGCATTGTGCCAGCGTCACAGGTTCTAATCCTGTTTCATGACGTGACCACCGCGGTCTCCCGTTAATTTTACTGGTGTCCGGTAGCTTGGTTGTGCAATGTCGCAGATGGCGAAAAAAAGTGCTCGCGTCGCGATCTCTTAAGAAGCCAATTGCGTGACTGTTTCTAACTGTTTGCTGTCTATTTGTTGCGCTGTTTACTGGGGCACTCATATTAACCACTGATATCATTTGCAACAGCCAGAGAAATAAAAATCATTTTTTTACGTGACCACCGCGGTCTCCGTTAATTTTACTGGTGTCCGGTAGCTTGGTTAGGTGCA
>NW_025962334.1:0-6000 GCF_017589495.1 Alosa alosa
TTTTGGGAGAACAGAGTCTAGGTTGTGCTAGCTGTGGAAAGGGGATAGGGAAGAGGTTGGGCCTCTGTTAGGTGTATTAGTGGGGTTAAGTTTAGATGTAGGATACAGGGTAATGCTCCCAGGCTCACACACGCGCAGGGGACAGAGAGGAGTCTTTGGAGCCTCTGTGAGCAGCTGGGGCCTGTGGGTGGGTGTGTGTGTGTGTAGGGGTGCTGCAGTGGGTATAGCACAGCATCTAGGCCCAAGCATCTAGGCACAGCATCTAGGCCCAACTTTAATAATAATAATGTAATAATAATAATAAGTTGGGGCCTCTCTGAGCAGCTGGAGCCTCTCTGAGCAACAGGCCCCTCTCTCTGTCCCTCTCTATCACCTGCGCGCGCGTGTGTGCGTGTGTGTGTGGCTGTGCTTGGTGGGGGGGGTCTAGCGCAGCTCTCTGTGTCTCTCCCTGCTCCTAGGCCCAAGTTGAGCCCGTCTGAGCACAAGCACTCATCCCCAGGCCTCTCCCGGCCCGTCCCGTCACAGTAGCTAGTAGGCCTCTCACAAGGCCTTAGCCTAAGCTAATGTGTGTGTGTTTGGGGGGGGGGGAGAGGGGGCGCTCAGGATCGGGTGAGATTCTAGATTAATTTTGGCGCTCGGACCTTAGCGCCGCCACCCCGTCTCGCTGTGACCTTGCGTGTGCGGAGATGGCCCGGTTAGCTAGGGCCAGAATCGTATGTGAATCCGCAGCTAAGCGTGACATGTTCATCACATCGACGACTCTTGACTTGGGAGAATGACAGGTTACATTTTTTCACTCTTGGCCCCTTAGTGGCAGTATGGGAGAATGACAGTCTGTTACATTTTCCATCACATACGACTCTTGACTTAGCGGGTTTTCACTCTTGGCCCCTTAGTGGCAGTATGGGAGAATGACAGTCTGTTACATTTTCCATCACATCGACTCTTGACTTAGCGGCATTTTTTCACTCTTGGCCCCTTAGTGGCAGTATGGGGAATGACAGTCTGTTACATTTTCCATCACATGACAGTCTGAGTCTTGACAGCTTTTTCAGTCTTGGCCCCTTAGTGGCAGTATGGGAGAATGACAGTCTGTTACATGTTCATCACATATGACTCTTGAGTTAAGCGCCTGGAGGTTTGCTAGGGCGGAATCATATCTGAACCCTTAGGTATACCATGGGTTTGAGATTTTTTCGGCTCTGCTTAAGGCTTTAACCCTTGCGAGGTTAGCTTAAGTGGGGCACAGTGCACCAGTACTTATCGGTGCTTAAGCCTGGTTGTCCGGGGGGGGGGTGGTACCCAGGGGGGGGTGTTTGCCACTTTGTGTTGCGGGCTTAGCATAGAGGGTGTTAGCTAGTTTGATTAAGCGTGTTTAATTTGGGTTAAGTTTAGTGGAGTAGGATACAGGGTAATGCTCCCAGGCTCACACCTGCAGCGGGGGACAGAGAGGAGTCTTTGGAGCCTCTGTGAGCAGCTGCAGCCTGTGTGAGAACATGCACTGTCTCCTAGGCCTCTCTGTGCCTCTCCAAGCGTCAGGGGTCAAACCAGAGGTCAAGCTGTAGCTAGTAGGCCTCTGACAAGGCCTCGGCCTAAGTTTGGAGCCTCTGTGAGTAGCTGCAGCCCGTGTGAGCACAAGCACTCTTCCCCAAGCCTCTCCAAGCATCAGGGGGTCAAGTCAGAGGTCAGCAGTAGCTAGTAGGCCTCTCACAAGGCCTCAGCCTAAGCTGGAGGATTGGGTTAGATTGTAAATTAATTTTGGGAGAACAGAGTCTAGGTTGTGCTAGCTGTGGAAAGGGGATAGGGAAGAGGTTGGGCCTCTGTTAGGTGTATTAGTGGGGTTAAGTTTAGATGTAGGATACAGGGTAATGCTCCCAGGCTCACACACTGCTTGGCGCAGGGGACAGAGAGGAGTCTTTGGAGCCTCTGTGAGCAGCTGGGGCCTGTGGGTGGGTGTGTGTGTGTGTAGGGGTGCTGCAGTGGGTATAGCACAGCATCTAGGCCCAAGCATCTAGGCACAGCATCTAGGCCCAACTTTAATAATAATAATGTAATAATAATAATAAGTTGGGGCCTCTCTGAGCAGCTGGAGCCTCTCTGAGCAACAGGCCCCTCTCTCTGTCCCTCTCTATCACCCTTGTGGCGTGTGTGCGTGTGTGTGGCTGTGCTTGGTGGGGGGTCTAAGCGCAGCTCTCTGTGTCTCTCCCTGCTCCTAGGCCCAAGTTGAGCCCGTCTGAGCACAAGCACTCATCCCAGGCCTCTCCCGGCCCGTCCGATCACAGTAGCTAGTAGGCCTCTCACAAGGCCTTAGCCTAAGCTAATGTGTGTGTGTGTGGGGGGGGAGGCGCTCAGGATTGGGTGAGATTCTAGATTAATTTTGGCGCTCGGGACTTAGCGCCGCCACCCCGTCTCGCTGTGACCTTGCGTCAGCGGAGATAGCCCGGTTAGCTAGGGCCAGAATCGTATGTGAATCCGCAGCTAAGCGTGACATGTTCATCACATACGACTCTTGACTTAGCGGGTTTTCACTCTTGGCCCCTTAGTGGCAGTATGGGAGAATGACAGTCTGTTACATTTTCCATCACATCACGACTCTTGACTTAGCGGGTTTTCACTCTTGGCCTTAGTGGCAGTATGGGAGAATGACAGTCTGTTACATTTTCCATCACATCGACTCTTGACTTAAGCGGTTTTTCACTCTTGGCCCCTTAGTGGCAGTATGGGAGAATGACAGTCTGTTCTGTTACATTTTCCATCACTTTTTCAGTCTTGGCTTAGTTTTCAGCTTTTTTCAGTCTTGGCCTTAGTGGCAGTATGGGAGAATGACAGTCTGTTACATGTTCATCACATATGACTCTTGAGTTAAGCGCCTGGAGGTTTGCTAGGGCGGAATCATATCTGAACCCTTGGGTATACCATGGGTTTGAGATTTTTTTTAGGCTCTGCTTAAGGCTTTAACCCTTGCGAGGTTAGCTTAAGTGGGGCACAGTGCACCAGTACTTATCGGTGCTTAAGCCTGGTTGTCCGTGGGGGGGGTGGTACCCCAGGGGGGGGGGTGTTTGCCACTTTGTGTTGCGGGCTTAGCATAGAGGGTGTTAGCTAGTTTGATTAAGCGTGTTTAATTTGGGTTAAGTTTAGTGGAGTAGGATACAGGGTAATGCTCCCAGGCTCACACACTGCAGCTTGGGGGGACAGAGAGGAGTCTTTGGAGCCTCTGTGAGCAGCTGCAGCCTGTGTGAGAACATGCACTGTCTCCTAGGCCTCTCTGTGCCTCTCCAAGCGTCAGGGGTCAAACCAGAGGTCAAGCTGTAGCTAGTAGGCCTCTGACAAGGCCTCGGCCTAAGTTTGGAGCCTCTGTGAGTAGCTGCAGCCCGTGTGAGCACAAGCACTCTTCCCCAAGCCTCTCCAAGCATCAGGGGTCAAGTCAGAGGTCAGCAGTAGCTAGTAGGCCTCTCACAAGGCCTCAGCCTAAGCTGGAGGATTGGGTTAGATTGTAAATTAATTTTGGGAGAACAGAGTCTAGGTTGTGCTAGCTGTGGAAAGGGGATAGGGAAGAGGTTGGGCCTCTGTTAGGTGTATTAGTGGGGTTAAGTTTAGATGTAGGATACAGGGTAATGCTCCCAGGCTCACACACCTTGGCGCTTGGGGGGACAGAGAGGAGTCTTTGGAGCCTCTGTGAGCAGCTGGGGCCTGTGGGTGGGTGTGTGTGTGTGTGGGGGTGCTGCAGTGGGTATAGCACAGCATCTAGGCCCAAGCATCTAGGCACAGCATCTAGGCCCAACTTTAATAATAATAATGTAATAATAATAATAAGTTGGGGCCTCTCTGAGCAGCTGGAGCCTCTCTGAGCAACAGGCCCCTCTCTCTGTCCCTCTCTATCACCCTTGTGGCGTGTGTGCGTGTGTGTGGCTGTGCTTGGTGGGGGGTCTGGCGCAGCTCTCTGTGTCTCTCCCTGCTCCTAGGCCCAAGTTGAGCCCGTCTGAGCACAAGCACTCATCCCAGGCCTCTCCCGGCCCGTCCGATCACAGTAGCTAGTAGGCCTCTCACAAGGCCTTAGCCTAAGCTAATGTGTGTGTGTGTGGGGGGGGGGGCGCTCAGGATTGGGTGAGATTCTAGATTAATTTTGGCGCTCGGGGCCTTAGCGCCGCCACCCCGTCTCGCTGTGACCTTGCGTGTGCGGAGATAGCCCGGTTGGCTAGGGCCAGAATCGTATGTGAATCCGCAGCTAAGCGTGACATGTTCATCACATCGACTCTTGACTTAGCGGGTTTTCACTCTTGGCCCCTTAGTGGCAGTATGGGAGAATGACAGTCTGTTACATTTTTTCTCTCTTGGCAGTATGGGAGAATGACAGTCTGTTACATTTTTTCCCTTAGTGGCAGTATGGGAGAATGACAGTCTGTTACATTTTCCATCACATACGACTCTTGACTTAGCGGGACTCTTGAGTGGCTTATGACAGGTTACATTTTTTCACTCTTGGCTCTTAGTGGCAGTATGGGAGAATGACAGTCTGTTACATTTTCCATCACATCACGAGTCTTGAGTTAAGCGGCTTTTTCAGTCTTGGCCCCTTAGTGGCAGTATGGGAGAATGACAGTCTGTTACATTTTCCATCACATAGTCTTGACGCTTTTTCAGTCTTGGCCCCTTAGTGGCAGTATGGGAGAATGACAGTCTGTTACATGTTCATCACATATGACTCTTGAGTTAAGCGCCTGGAGGTTTGCTAGGGCGGAATCATATACGAACCCGTAGGTATACCATGGGTTTGAGATTTTTTCGGCTCTGCTTAAGGCTTTAACCCTTGCGAGGTTAGCTTAAGTGGGGCACAGTGCACCAGTACTTATCGGTGCTTAAGCCTGGTTGTCCGTGGGGGGTGGTACCCAGGGGGGGGGTGTTTGCCACTTTGTGTTGCGGGCTTAGCATAGAGGGTGTTAGCTAGTTTGATTAGCGTGTTTAATTTGGGTTAAGTTTAGTGGAGTAGGATACAGGGTAATGCTCCCAGGCTCACACTGCAGCGGGGGGACAGAGAGGAGTCTTTGGAGCCTCTGTGAGCAGCTGCAGCCTGTGTGAGAACATGCACTGTCTCCTAGGCCTCTCTGTGCCTCTCCAAGCGTCAGGGGTCAAACCAGAGGTCAAGCTGTAGCTAGTAGGCCTCTGACAAGGCCTCGGCCTAAGTTTGGGCCTCTGTGAGTAGCTGCAGCCCGTGTGAGCACAAGCACTCTTCCCCAAGCCTCTCCAAGCATCAGGGGTCAAGTCAGAGGTCAGCAGTAGCTAGTAGGCCTCTCACAAGGCCTCAGCCTAAGCTGGAGGATTGGGTTAGATTGTAAATTAATTTTGGGAGAACAGAGTCTAGGTTGTGCTAGCTGTGGAAAAGGGGATAGGGAAGAGGTTGGGCCTCTGTTAGGTGTATTAGTGGGGTTAAGTTTAGATGTAGGATACAGGGTAATGCTCCCAGGCTCACACACGCGCGCAGGGGACAGAGAGGAGTCTTTGGAGCCTCTGTGAGCAGCTGGGGCCTGTGGGTGGGTGTGTGTGTGTGTAGGGGTGCTGCAGTGGGTATAGCACAGCATCTAGGCCCAAGCATCTAGGCACAGCATCTAGGCCCAACTTTAATAATAATAATGTAATAATAATAATAAGTTGGGGCCTCTCTGAGCAGCTGGAGCCTCTCTGAGCAACAGGCCCCTCTCTCTGTCCCTCTCTATCACCTGCGCGGGCGTGTGTGCGTGTGTGTGGCTGTGCTTGGTGGGGGGGGTCTAGCGCAGCTCTCTGTGTCTCTCCCTGCTCCTAGGCCCAAGTTGAGCCCGTCTGAGCACAAGCACTCATCCCCAGGCCTCTCCCGGCCCGTCCGATCACAGTAGCTAGTAGGCCTCTCACAAGGCCTTAGCTTAAGCTAATGTGTGTGTGTTGGGGGGGGGGGGGGCTCAGGATTGGGTGAGATTCTAGATTAATTTTGACGCTCGGACCTTAGCGCCGCCACCCCGTCTCGCTGTG
>NW_025962335.1:0-5561 GCF_017589495.1 Alosa alosa
GGATATTTAATTATCGAGATGGCTGTAACGCGACAATTTAAAGCTTCAAATAGGAGAGTGATGCAGTTAAGTAATGCCAGAAAATCAAAGGCTAAAGTAAGCAATAAATCAGGTGATGAAATAACCCGTTTTGCATGTGACTTTGGACAAAAGCATATAGGGTACTAAACAAACCATAACCAGTTTATTCCATAAAAATGAATTTACTACGGGATGAATAAAGTACTATCTTATCTCTTATCTAAATGTTCCAAGTCTTATAAGCCATTTGTAGGACTGTAAGTGTAAGATGCCAGCTAGCTTAGCTGTGCTTGTGGAACGTTGGTAAACCTCACTCCCTGACGCCTCAAGAGTGCTGCTGGCATGTTGTTCGCGGGTTCGAGTCCGGGCGTGTTCAGGGCTGAATCGCGCAGGTTCAACACAACACATCGCTCCTAAGGCATTTAAGTTGCTTTGGATAAAAGTGCTTGCAAAGAACCCATAACCATAACCAAAGGCATCAGCTAAATAAAAATGCACATACTATAACTCCCTGCTAAAGTGACCTTTTATGACCTGTCTGCTCCCCTCTCTGATTTCTGCCACTAAAATGAAGATATGTAGGGTATCAATACAATCAGGCCAAATGAAAAGTTTCTGATACAGTATACTTTTCATTTTAGTGGCAGAAATTGAGAGGGTTGGAGTCACTGAAGAGAACCAAGGACCAGATCAGGCTGGCATACAGAGATATTGACCCTGATGTGGCAGAGATGAGAGGCAGGATCAGGATGCTGTGATCAATATCAGTGTGTCTTTTGATGGCACATGGCAGAAGAGGGGATTCACGAAGTTTAGCGTTTGCAGCCATCTTGAATTTAGTCAAAGATAAGTCGACATAGTGGGAATGAACGAACAGGTATGATAAGGGATCGCGATTCCAAAAATAGTCAGGAAATGCATGGATTCCAGTTTCTTAGTAGCAGCAACTGAATCCATGCATTTCCACTGAATTATTTTGGAATCTGATCCTTTATCATACCTGTTCATTCCATACAGTCTATGGTTCATTCTTACTGTTGGTTCGACTTATCATGACTAAATTCAAGATGGCTGCAAACGCTAAACTTCGTGAAGATACTGTCTGTATAAATTGTCTTGTAAGTAAACTACCAGTGCTTTTTCAAAGTTCTCAATATCTCGCTTTAAATGTCAGGGCCCTCGGAAGTCTACCAATGAAGTGTGGAGATACATTGAGCCTCGTGAATGGTGTAAAACAGTGATTTATTTGCATTAGCCCGATGCCCGGCACCACCATTGAAAAGCTGTTGGTAGCATCGGGCTAACTAGCCAGATTTTGAGTGCAGGGGACAAGCCGAGATGGGCTATGAGACATATGCTCACACCGTATCATGTTTCCAATACACTTTAGGTCAATATCACACCGAATTCTCCTTTAAGGAGACGATTCCAAAGGAAATTCTAACAGAGGTGGCTGGAAAGCATTTTGACCAATAACACATGCCGGTTCAACATCAACCGTGGCCCCTCGTATTAGACAGAGCTGTCCAAGGGTTTCAACGAATAACAATGTACAACCCCCATCACCGCATTCATGGTCAAATTTTCTGACGACAGGGGCATGGCCGAAGAGGCTGTGGACCTTGGTGGGCCTAGGAGGGAATTTTTACGGCTGCTTATGAAAGCCCTTCAGCAGTCGGAGATGTTTGAAGGAAGTGAGGGGAACCTGAACCTGGCACTAGACGCAACAAGTAAATTTTTTAAAACATAAGCACTTGTGTACATTAGAACTTATCTTATTTTGTTTTGTTATTTTTTCCAGCTCTTAGGGAAGACAGGTACTTTGTTGCTGTTGCTGTGTGCCTGGTCCCTAGTGGACCTCCACCAAATTTCTTGTCAAACACATTGTTTGAAAGCATTGTCAAGGGCCCTGATAGGTGCAAACCTGTGTTGGAGGATATAGCCAAAGGGTTTGTTTGCACTGTAATTTCCAGGTAAACATAATGTAGTGCCCACACATGTACTTCATTATGTGAGTCCAGAATGCCAACATGGTCCATGTACTGTCTATAGAAGTCAGACACAACCCTATTTACATCCGCCCAGAGACGCTCGATCCTCTGATTATGCGCGTTTCTTCCCGCAATGAAGCTCCCCCGGTCAATACCTCTATGAGTAACCATAAATCTTGCCACAACCCTATTCTCTCCACCTCTGTCAGCTCTAACTCTTTGGGGCAAACCAAACCGGGCAACACCTCTTTGAAAAAAACCTAGAACAGTCGAGGGTCGGTTGTTGACGGTTGATGACTGTTATCGACCAAAACGTCCTCAAAGTCTGCTTTCATATACTGTCAGCTGCCATTGTCCACAATGTATTTCTATTCAAGTTTGGTTTGTTTGTCTGAGAAGTCAAAGGCGATTCAAAACGAGTCAGAAAAGTCGAGACAGGACCAATCGTCAAAATTTCGGTGTCCACCACTCTAGTTTATCCAAAACAAACCAGGAAAGGGCCTTAAAGTGCTAAAAACCGGAATTTTCCTTTAAATCTGCTAAGATCTTATCACATAGTAGGCTACATTGAAGAGACTAAACTAAGTTAAGTTATGCAATCAAGCAGTATCTCAAAGCTAACGTTAGAATACTGTTTGATGCCGAATTTAGCATGCTTAGCCTACTTACAGCTGCTTGTCAATTTCGTTGAAGGTCTCATTTTATTGACTCTGACACTGAATGTTTGCAAAATCCGATGTAAATGGAAAAGTGTTTTCAAAAACTCAAAAAGTGCTTGTCCCAAGGAGAAGTCACAAACCTTTATTTTAACTATGTAGAAAACGTTATGAATTGCATCCACACATCAGCAGCCTTTAAACTGTGTACAATTTGCAATTTGCAAGGGTTCCTCAACAGGCACTTCGTTCCAAAGTCAGCTACATACAAATTGAATCAATTCTGTGGGAAACACTGTTAAACACACAATCAGACATTCAGGATATAAAATACAGATATATTATATATTATATTGTAATCCTCTGGTGTTTTAAGGTAGGCTATTGAAAATGCCCCCGCCACCCAGTAAAAAAAAGAAAATCGAATTATCAGACGTAACTGTGGGTCAAAAATCATGGATAATAAACCAAATTGTGGTGTTGGTGTATCGTTACAGCCCTACAGTTGAGTGGTTCAGAAACTATTTTGCCCACAGAACTCAGTCGATGGGCATAGTTCTGCCCACACTGGGGTGTCCCTCAAGGGTCTATCCTTGGTCCTGTCCTATTTACCATTTACATAACACAATTGCCTCTGTTGCAGATGATGGAAAAATACACCTCTATGCAGGCGACACAGTTCTATATTGTTTCCCCACCTCTTTGCTCAAACTAAGGTGATAAGAAGTTCACAAAGTCTTGCACAGTACCGCTTTCAACCGCCCAAACTATTTCCACACTGGATGGGAAGTGTGTTGAAAATTTTCATCTCATAAATATCTTGGTCTGTGGATTGATGAAAAGCAAACCGTCAAAGTTCATATTAATAAATGGTGAGAAAGCTGAGAGTAAAACTCTGCTTTATTTTAGAAATAAATCCTGTTTTACTCTTAACTGACTCTCGCCAGATGAATTTTGTTCCGCCTAGCTCCACTCATCCATCTGGGACCAATCCATTGAGTGTTGCTTCAGAAGGCTGGGCCTAATCAAAAAAATGCTTGCATATGATTGAATAAGCCACCGTCATCTATTGACGATGCAACCTTCAACCACTCACATCCGGAAGCCAACCCGTGACGCTGATAACAGTCTCACAGCGTCGCCACCATGTCACATCTATGAAACTCCCATTCCTGATTGGCTGTACCATAAAAATCTGGTGCAGAAATCATCTCAATGGAAGAGTCCCAGATGGATGTGAGTGAAGCTAGGCGGAACGAAATTCATCTGGTGAGAGCAGGTTAGTTTTACTCTCCAAGCTAGGAGGAAACTGATCAGTGCCACTTTCCTACCAGTCTTGGACTATGGGGATGTTATTTATGCATGCTGCCTCTACCACACTGCACACTTGACACAGTCTACCATGGTGCACTACGGTTCATTACTAATGCCAAGACAGCACTCATCACTCTCGTCTTTATGAGATGACTGGTTTTAGCTCTTTAGGTTCAAGTGTAGATGGTTCCACTGGCACATTTCTATTTATAAAGCTAATGCGGTAATTTACTCAGATATCTTACTAGTCTGTTGACCTGAATCATTCCATGTACGAAATCTCTGTAGGTTAACACTCTAGCTTTAAATATCCCAATGCATAGCCCCTTCTCATTACCCGTTCAGATTAACCGGCCAGAGTCTGACAAGATATATAATCCCAATCAATAAACAAAGTATTTATTAAACCACAAAATAGTATCCATGGGCACTGTCATTGCCCTCCATTTACAGAAATGATCAAATTGAATATGCCCAACAGTGCACATTCAAAGATATCAAGCCACTCAAAACTATAATACTACTTTGCACTGATAATTAATATAGTAAAAGAAAACAATAAGTTTACAATTCCCTACTTGTAATATTCTAATTATAAGTTTCAATTAGTAGGCCTACCAAATGCTAAATACACTGGTTTCCGCTACCAACAAACTAGATGCGCTACAGTCAGTAGCAGAAGACGCTTGCGGCCGGCCCACAACATTATAAACTTCTTAACTTTAACTAAATAGTCGGCTGCTGTAAGCTACAATCGCATTTTTTGTATACCCCGTTGTCTCAATGATAATAACATTCATTTCAGACTATATTTCAGAGTTTGCCGCTCATTTGCATTAATATAACATCGCATTTTGTCATTTTTATGTTATTACGCATTCATAGGATATTGAACATCTTCTAACCATCGTGATTTCGAATTGCGCAATTTCAAAACTCAGTTTATTCTTTTCATGGACAGCATTGCTCTATGCTGTTCTATGGTGCTTTCGCCTCTTAGTTGCGCACGCATGTTTTGTGACGCCGATAGAATCCATGTATAGGAGGGAAAGTAACTTACTACATCTAGTGGTTATGCTCCTAGAGTTTAACGGAGTGGATGGGATTTCTTTTTGTAGAAAAAAATATATCTCGTGCACATTGGGATCTTTTAATTTAATGCCTTCCATATGTTAGGCACTGGGGTCACCTCATTGCTTCAAGTGGTCATACCTTATAGGATCAGCTGAATTGTTTTGAGTTTTTGTCGTAACACGGTGATAATGAAGCTACAGCCGCATGTGACGTCATATATTTGGGCGTCTCTAGCTGATCAATAATGGCAATTTGCTTAACTGGCTTAACATATTTTGTAATAACGGAACGGATAAACCGCGTGGTGATAACCTTCATGTCTGGATAACTGGTACAGTTTCTACTCACATGAAGAGCTGGCAGTAAGTGTTAAGTGGCAATGCTAACCAGGCTAATAAACAACCATGCTACCGTGTCTGGCAGTGGTGCTTCTTTGCCGCTATGCTCAAAAAATAGTTCCAAATCTAAATTGGTCTAGTAACCTTCTCGTGTTAATTCTGCATTG
>NW_025962336.1:0-5126 GCF_017589495.1 Alosa alosa
GACTTGGTCCCACCTCTGGTATCTACCATAGAGGTCACCTTTCTTTCTTCAAATTTCGTTTTATTTATTAACTAAAAATAGCCAACAAGACAATTATCCTTGCATCAACGCCAGACGCGGCTCGTTCACTAGGGCAGGAGGGGCAGAGCCCTACTAAAGATTCATCCACTAGAAAAGTAGATCCACAAAATATATTTTTTAAATAAAATGTTGTTTGTTTATTATTGTAATCAGTGGCAAAGTACTCAATCATGTTACATTTTTGTATGTATCGAAAAGATCGCAAAGATCTCGTTGATCTTATCCGTAGTTATATACTGAAGGCCTACTGTAACGTTTGCCCTGAAGAAATTGAACAGCGCCTGCTGTTTGTCTATGTAAATCTGTTGACCGATTATGGAACTGCAGCTAGAGCACAGTTAGTAGAAGGTCAGGTGGGCAGATCATGCCACTGCCCACCCTATACAACATCAGAACTTACTGTAATATGCCTACTGTTAGCCTACTGTAGTAGGCTATGCCTACTGTATTAGTCCGCACGAAGTTTGTGAGGTCAGACAGACAGTTGAAAAATGGCGAGTGAACAGCGTGTGTGCAATAGTGTGGAGTTTCTCTTAAAGAACTCACTCGAAAGACTTGAGTTTGTAGTTAAATTAGCTATCAAAGATCTAGGACCTGATCAGCCCGTCATTAACATCGTATAGGCTACCAACAAACAAAGGACATGAGTCGGTCATTTAATCGGACATTTTCACGGTTTGTAGGCTAGGCCATATCTCTGATAAGAAGCGTTGTTCTTTTTTTAATGCCTGCTTTTCCGATCTTCTGGGGGACAAGGGGATGTTTGGAGTAGGCTAGGTGTGTGTAACATGAAACATTTTTCAGAGAAGGCAAAAAACATGAGGCTAGCATCTGAGTTGTGCAAATTAGCCATGCTGGGGAAAGCTAATATTGCAGCACAACTCGATGAGGGCTAGGCCTACAGTGTAAGTGCGAAATCGTGTACGAGTTTGTTCACCTGAGAGTGACACAGATCAAGTGAGGCTGATTGCACAGACATTTGATGGGGCTAGTGTCCTGAGAGGAGCATCTGGTGGAGTGCGTACCCAGATAGCAATTTCCTTTGGGCCGGATCCGCATAAAAGCCTTTAGATCCGCATGTAGTGGACATACGGTATCTGACTGTGGGCCAGGTCTACTCCTGATACAGGTTTCAGCTCTGCTAGCAATGCTGTTTTATCACCGGTTTACAGATTTGTCCCAGGTCCAATTTCCGCAACTCAACTGGAAGTCAGGAGACGCTTTTAACCCTTTGCAGACCGCACGTTCTAATTTCGGTACCCCAGTACCGATGACGTTCAGTCTAATAACTCCGCCATACCCCAACCAATTTTATCAATGAAAACTTCCTCAAAAACGTCACATCATAGGCTTTCTGGCGATATGATTAGTTAAGGGATTTGTGGCGCGAATTACTTTTACTACTTGAAGGAAAAGTCAAGAGTTGACGTCTCCCTCCACTAGAGGAAAAACAGCAGGAAGCACTATGCATCGTTGATCTTCACGTCGTCCAAAGGAGAAACTACTGGATCATCTGAGGTAAAAACAAGTCTTTTTATGTTATCACTACTTGTTATCCATGTTATTACTTCAAAATCGTTTTTAAAAGTTATTTTTCCTGGTAATTACAACTTGTATGCATGGCCGTAACATAATGCGTGTGTGTGTTCACTTCAGCTGATATGACAGCTTGTATTTTAGCACACCGTAATCTTTAGTAAACTCATTATTTTCAGTCATTTTTTGGGGTTACAATATGTCAACCAAGATTACAGACCTACTAGGACTGAAACTTTAACGATTTGTTCTATTTTGAACGATTGCTTGCTTGTCATCTGATGATACAGAAAACTAGCTAAGTAAGGTAACGTTAGCATCAGGAGAGGCTGCAACATGTCCTTGACGCCAGAAGTCGCTGATAAAGTTCACTCCCCTGCTTCATGACTGGCAACTTTATGTCAAGTACACCTAATCGGTATTTTATTGTCAAATAAACCTTTCATTCCTTCGTAATATGTATAGCACAATTTACAGTTGTTTGTAGCCAAGTTGCTTAGCTTACTTAGATAGAAACATCTGACATGAATGACAATGTTAATGTTACGTTACCGACGTGAGTGTGTTGATCACCGATGGTGTAATGTAAGGATTTTATTCATTGACTGCTGTTTTCATCAATACATGACTGAAGATTTGTTAGAAATGTGTCTTAGTATTGTTTAACTTTTTAGGCTGTAAGGTTTGCTGCTACGATTATGAGGTTTTGGTTGGCTAACTATGATGGGGAGCTCATACACCCAAGCCTACCTGGGTCGACATATCATTTTCTAAGGGGTGTTTTTGTCTTTCACGCAACTGCAGTAGCCTATGTACGGTGTGTATGTGTATGCATACGCTGTTTAGATGTTTTCTGTCATATATCCTGACTCATGTTCATGAATCAATGTTTGCTTGTAAGCTGGTATGCTTTGTATAGTTTAGCCAAGGCAATAACAACTATAGTGAGCTCTGAGACTAATGTTACCTCTCCAAGCAATATTGGAGTCCTTTAGTGACAAAAATACTTTTAGTGAAAAGAGTCATGGTTGGTGGTGATTAAGATTATGTGGAAGTAATGTAAAATAAAACTAAACAACCTATTCACTATCAGACCTGTGATTTTTTTGTTATTTTAGATGGAGGGAGAGAAGTACGTGCAACTGAGGTGAAAGTAGCCGACTGCTGATGGCAAACATGACCCCAAGGACCACGATGGCATGGACGGGTAGTTTCTGGATGAAGAGGAAGACAATGATGTGCTAGAGGAGGAGAGTAATCTCCCATCATCCTCAGATGGGTAAGCATGTTTGTGTGTGTGTGTGTGTGTGTGTGTTCGCCCAACTGGGCGTGTGCACATTTCTGGTTGTGATAAGAGTGTTGCTTATAACAATAATGACAGGGATTATAGTGATAATATTTTGCTTAGATTTGTAATTCAATTTCTAATTTTCTTATCTGACAATTTCTTTATTTTGAGCTTGGTCAAGTCCCATGTCAGGTAGAAAGCATACACTTTGCCTATCCTTCTAACACAGACAGGGACACCAACTCCAGTAGCATTTACACCTCATCGTCTGCTAGGCTTAGATGGACACACACACACACACGCCACAGCTGTGACAACACACACACCACAGATCTGGTGCGAATGGCTAGTGTATCACCCATGTGTAGGGCAAATGATATCGATAATTATATATTGTATCGAAATATATGCTGTATGGTTGTTAAATGTATTGAATTTCTTCCAATGTTTTAATTGTTTATATGTGTGAATGTGAATTGATGCTTTGTTATGCTATAATATGAATTGATGCTTTGTTCATCATGTTAAAGTATTTTGTTGATCTTTGTTATACTGTTGTTTTGTCATTCTTGTAGTTCTAATAGTTACTGCTTGTTTGTAAACATATGTTTATGTTATTTACCTGAAGTTGTTGTTCCTGATTATTTAATGAAATTGTTAAAGACTTATCTAAATAAAATGATTTATTTCCTCTTTATTAAACCAAACACATGTGCCAGTGTCTCTTATTCTTGTTTTCATAGTAGAATGAAGCACATGGAGAAGCAGTTACCACCTGCCTAGTCTTTATTTCAGCCTTTATCTTTCCTCCCCACAATTGATTTTGCCTCCTCAGAGTACAGTAAGACATGGTAAAACATCTTATATTTGTTACATGACCATTATATCTGTATTTTTGGTCAGATGTCAAACCAGGAAAGGAAAACATCCTACTCTTTAAAAATTCTACTTGTTACTGCTAATTTGCAGTTATGAGTAAATTAATCATAACTTCTGAACCAAAGGTGATAAATTGATTCCTGTTTTTTCCACTGAGGAGAACACAACACTGTCTATCTTTCACACACTATATCTACAATAGACATTAGGTGAAAAGTAAGATTCATCTTGACAAATTGATATTTTTGTTTTTGATGTTGAATTTTGAAGGTATTGTTTAAAACAATGTGTTACCCTCAAACTTATTAACTATGATATGTACCATTTTAAAGGGCTAGTTCTCCTGATTACAATGGTGGGTATATCTTATCTCTGTCATGTAGCATGGCCAATAATAAGCCTTTTTTGTCTCACAAGGGCATCAAGTATGAAAAACGGAATGTTTCGCAAGTCGGTCTGCAAAGGTCTAATAAATTTATCATAACTTTTGAACAAAAAGGTGATACATTGACTTCTGTTTTTATCACTGAGTAGAGGACAAAAATTGTGATCTCCCATATACACTCTAAGTTTTTCTCTGTGGTGGAAAAAATCCACTTTCCCTGAACCTCCAATCCAACTAAGTACTCTGATGTCAAAGACCCGAAGGAGAACACTAAGACAGAGAAGCTGAAGACTGTTGATCCTTTATTCAATCGTGACAGTGGATACAATACAATCCAAACAGCCAGGACTGGACCGCCAGGCAATAGAGTGATGAGTGGCAGTTGCCACCCGATGAGATCTGATCTGAATGTGCCTTGAGTTTCTTTATGCCTTTGTGGGCCTGGAAGGCGTTCCTATCCCCAGGAACGCCACCAGGCCCCTTCTAGCCAATCATCAGAACGTTTTGGGACCTGAGATATTGGTGGAAACTCCTCCTCTATATAAACATTAAAATGTGTGTTGTTAGGCAGAATTCATGTATCCAGGTTCTGTATGTATTGTCATGTCTGACATGTCCAGACACGTCCACTGGTAAAACATCTTTCTCTCCCAGGCCCTGTCTTGTTTTACTTCCACTCTTAGCCTTTGACCGTCCAGTCTCATGGCTTAAGCATTATTAACATGCCCTTAGACATGCCCAGACACAAGTCACCCCATGTCCAGATGTGTCCCAGATAAAATCACATATTCCCTTTGCAGGCTGAATCAGCCTCACTATGCAGCATAAGCATCATTTAAACACAGGAGGTGTGTCATAACCTCATATATCGTTAGCAGCACCTCTCAGGCTATGTGCACATGTTTGGAAGTTACAGGGGAAGGTATCTATGATTACAAACCTTATCACCGTCGCGTA
>NW_025962337.1:0-5000 GCF_017589495.1 Alosa alosa
TATTGTCCAAATTATTTTTTAATTCACGTCTAGACATTTGAAATGCATGATCTATGGCAAAAAAAGTGAAAAACAAATTGGTCTGATTTTTTTCGGACTTTTCAGATTTTCTTAGTTTTTCACATAAGGTCCGGGGTCAGGGAAAAAAGTCAGATTTTTGACAAATTTCAAAATATGTCAGATATTGTCCAAATTATTTTTAATTCACGTCTAGACATTTGAAATGCATGATCTATGGCAAAAAAAGTGAAAAACAAATTGGTCTGATTTTTTGGACTTTTCAGATTTTCTTAGTTTTCACATAAGGTCCGGGGTCAGGAAAAAGTCAGATTTTGACAAATTTCAAAATATGTCAGATATTGTCCAAATTATTTTTTAATTCACGTCTAGACATTTGAAATGCATGATCTATGGCAAAAAAAAGTGAAAAACAAATTGGTCTGATTTTTTTTCGGACTTTTCAGATTTTCTCAGTTTTCACATAAGGTCCGGGGTCAGGAAAAAGTCAGATTTTGACAAATTTCAAAATATGTCAGATATTGTCCAAATTATTTTTTAATTCACGCCTAGACATTTGAAATGCATGATCTATGGCAAAAAAAAAGTGAAAAACAAATTGGTCTGATTTTTTCGGACTTTTCAGATTTTCTTAGTTTTCACATAAGGTCGGGGTCAGGAAAAAAGTCAGATTTTGACAAATTTCAAAATATGTCAGATATTGTCCAAATTATTTTTTTAATTCACGCCTAGACATTTGAAATGCATGATCTATGGCAAAAAAAAGTGAAAAACAAATTGGTCTGATTTTTTTTTAGGACTTTTCAGATTTTCTTAGTTTTCACATAAGGTCCGGGGTCAGGAAAAAAGTCAGATTTTGACAAATTTCAAAATATGTCAGATATTGTCCAAATTATTTTTTTAATTCACGTCTAGACATTTGAAATGCATGATCTATGGCAAAAAAAGTGAAAAACAAATTGGTCTGATTTTTTTCGGACTTTTCAGATTTTCTTAGTTTTCACATAAGGTCCGGGGTCAGAAAAAAGTCAGATTTTGACAAATTTCAAAATATGTCAGATATTGTCCAAATTATTTTTAATTCACGTCTAGACATTTGAAATGCATGATCTATGGTAAAAAAAAGTGAAAAACAAATTGGTCTGATTTTTTTCGGACTTTTCAGATTTTCTTAGTTTTCACATAAGGTCCGGGGTCAGGAAAAAGTCAGATTTTGACAAATTTCAAAATATGTCAGATATTGTCCAAATTATTTTTAATTCACGCCTAGACATTTGAAATGCATGATCTATGGCAAAAAAAGTGAAAAACAAATTGGTCTGATTTTTTTCGGACTTTTCAGATTTTCTTAGTTTTCACATAAGGTCCGGGGTCAGAAAAAAAAGTCAGATTTTGACAAATTTCAAAATATGTCAGATATTGTCCAAATTATTTTTTAATTCACGTCTAGACATTTGAAATGCATGATCTATGGCAAAAAAAGTGAAAAACAAATTGGTCTTATTTTTTTCGGACTTTTCAGATTTTCTTAGTTTTCACATAAGGTCCGGGGTCAGAAAAAAGTCAGATTTTGACAAATTTCAAAATATGTCAGATATTGTCCAAATTATTTTTTAATTCACGTCTAGACATTTGAAATGCATGATCTATGGCAAAAAAAAGTGAAAACAAATTGGTCTGATTTTTTCGGACTTTTCAGATTTTCTTAGTTTTCACATAAGGTCGGGGTCAGGAAAAAAAGTCAGATTTTGACAAATTTCAAAATATGTCAGATATTGTCCAAATTATTTTTTAATTCACGTCTAGACATTTGAAATGCATGATCTATGCAAAAAAAAAAGTGAAAACAAATTGGTCTGATTTTTTTCGGACTTTTCAGATTTTCTCAGTTTTCACATAAGGTCCGGGGTCAGGAAAAAAGTCAGATTTTGACAAATTTCAAAATATGTCAGATATTGTCCAAATTATTTTTTAATTCACGTCTAGACATTTGAAATGCATGATCTATGGCAAAAAAAGTGAAAAACAAATTGGTCTGATTTTTTCGGACTTTTCAGATTTTCTTAGTTTTCACATAAGGTCCGGGTCAGAAAAAAGTCAGATTTTGACAAATTTCAAAATATGTCAGATATTGTCCAAATTATTTTTTAATTCACGCCTAGACATTTGAAATGCATGATCTATGGCAAAAAAGTGAAAACAAATTGGTCTGATTTTTTTTCGGACTTTTCAGATTTTCTTAGTTTTCACATAAGGTCCGGGGTCAGGAAAAAGTCAGATTTTGACAAATTTCAAAATATGTCAGATATTGTCCAAATTATTTTTTAATTCCGTCTAGACATTTGAAATGCATGATCTATGGCAAAAAAAAAAGTGAAAAACAAATTGGTCTGATTTTTTTCGGACTTTTCAGATTTTCTTAGTTTTCACATAAGGTCCGGGGTCAGGAAAAAAGTCAGATTTTGACAAATTTCAAAATATGTCAGATATTGTCCAAATTATTTTTTAATTCACGTCTAGACATTTGAAATGCATGATCTATGGCAAAAAGTGAAAAACAAATTGGTCTGATTTTTTTTCGGACTTTTCAGATTTTCTCAGTTTTCACATAAGGTCCGGGGTCAGGAAAAAGTCAGATTTTGACAAATTTCAAAATATGTCAGATATTGTCCAAATTATTTTTAATTCACGTCTAGACATTTGAAATGCATGATCTATGGCAAAAAAGTGAAAAACAAATTGGTCTGATTTTTTTCGGACTTTTCAGATTTTCTTAGTTTTCACATAAGGTCCGGGGTCAGGAAAAAGTCAGATTTTGACAAATTTCAAAATATGTCAGATATTGTCCAAATTATTTTTTAATTCACGTCTAGACATTTGAAATGCATGATCTATGGCAAAAAAAAAGTGAAAAACAAATTGGTCTGATTTTTTTAGGACTTTTTCAGATTTTCTTAGTTTTCACATAAGGTCGGGGTCAGGAAAAAGTCAGATTTTGACAAATTTCAAAATATGTCAGATATTGTCCAAATTATTTTTTAATTCACGTCTAGACATTTGAAATGCATGATCTATGGCAAAAAAAGTGAAAAACAAATTGGTCTGATTTTTTTTTAGGACTTTTCAGATTTTCTTAGTTTTCACATAAGGTCGGGGTCAGGAAAAAAGTCAGATTTTGACAAATTTCAAAATATGTCAGATATTGTCCAAATTATTTTTTAATTCACGTCTAGACATTTGAAATGCATGATCTATGGCAAAAAAAAGTGAAAAACAAATTGGTCTGATTTTTTCGGACTTTTCAGATTTTCTCAGTTTTCACATAAGGTCCGGGGTCAGGAAAAAAAGTCAGATTTTGACAAATTTCAAAATATGTCAGATATTGTCCAAATTATTTTAATTCACGTCTAGACATTTGAAATGCATGATCTATGGCAAAAAAAAGTGAAAAACAAATTGGTCTGATTTTTTTTCGGACTTTTCAGATTTTCTTAGTTTTCACATAAGGTCCGGGGTCAGGAAAAAAGTCAGATTTTGACAAATTTCAAAATATGTCAGATATTGTCCAAATTATTTTTTTAATTCACGCCTAGACATTTGAAATGCATGATCTATGGCAAAAAAAAGTGAAAAACAAATTGGTCTGATTTTTTTCGGACTTTTCAGATTTTCTCAGTTTTCACATAAGGTCCGGGGTCAGGAAAAAAGTCAGATTTTGACAAATTTCAAAATATGTCAGATATTGTCCAAATTATTTTTTAATTCACGTCTAGACATTTGAAATGCATGATCTATGGCAAAAAAAAGTGAAAAACAAATTGGTCTGATTTTTTAGGACTTTTCAGATTTTTCTTAGTTTTCACATAAGGTCCGGGGTCAGGAAAAAAGTCAGATTTTGACAAATTTCAAAATATGTCAGATATTGTCCAAATTATTTTTTAATTCACGTCTAGACATTTGAAATGCATGATCTATGGCAAAAAAAGTGAAAAACAAATTGGTCTGATTTTTTTTCGGACTTTTCAGATTTTCTCAGTTTTCACATAAGGTCCGGGGTCAGGAAAAAGTCAGATTTTGACAAATTTCAAAATATGTCAGATATTGTCCAAATTATTTTTTAATTCACGTCTAGACATTTGAAATGCATGATCTATGGCAAAAAAAGTGAAAAACAAATTGGTCTGATTTTTTTTCGGACTTTTCAGATTTTCTTAGTTTTCACATAAGGTCGGGGTCAGGAAAAAGTCAGATTTTGACAAATTTCAAAATATGTCAGATATTGTCCAAATTATTATTTTTTTTTAATTCACGTCTAGACATTTGAAATGCATGATCTATGGCAAAAAAAGTGAAAAACAAATTGGTCTGATTTTTTCGGACTTTTCAGATTTTCTTAGTTTTCACATAAAGGTCGGGGTCAGGAAAAAAGTCAGATTTTGACAAATTTCAAAATATGTCAGATATTGTCCAAATTATTTTTTAATTCACGTCTAGACATTTGAAATGCATGATCTATGGCAAAAAAAGTGAAAAACAAATTGGTCTGATTTTTTTAGGACTTTTCAGATTTTCTTAGTTTTCACATAAGGTCCGGGGTCAGAAAAAAAGTCAGATTTTGACAAATTTCAAAATATGTCAGATATTGTCCAAATTATTTTTTTAATTCACGTCTAGACATTTGAAATGCATGATCTATGGCAAAAAAAAAGTGAAAAACAAAATTGGTCTGATTTTTTTCGGACTTTTCAGATTTTCTCAGTTTTCACATAAGGTCCGGGGTCAGGAAAAAAGTCAGATTTTGACAAATTTCAAAATATGTCAGATATTGTCCAAATTATTTTTAATTCACGTCTAGACATTTGAAATGCATGATCTATGGCAAAAAAAGTGAAAAAACAAATTGGTCTGATTTTTTTCGGACTTTTCAGATTTTCTTAGTTTTCACATAAGGTCCGGGGTCAGGAAAAAGTCAGATTTTGACA
>NW_025962338.1:0-5000 GCF_017589495.1 Alosa alosa
GTTAACTCATCTTATCCTGTAGACTACATTTTCAGATTATTCTACATCTGCTACTATTGAGGGCGCAGCCAGCCAGAAGCAGATGGGCTCCCCTATTAAGTCAGGTTCTGCTCAAGGTTTCTTCCTGGAATATGGGAGTTTTTCCTTGCCACAGTTGCCATATGGTGATTGTGGGGGTAAGAGGGTTAAGGCTGCCAGTCTTATGGACGCCATTTTCTATATTTTTTGATATGTTGCTGAGTAGATCATAAACAGCAAAGAAAAGTGATTGATAATGACTGACTGACTATCATTGTGTTACATGCTTCAAATGTAAAGCACTTTGAGCTGCATTCTGTGTATGAAAGGTGCTATACAAATAAAGCTTATTATTATTATTATTATTATTATGCTCTTTTAAATCCCTCCTTAAAACTCATCTTTACAAGCAAGCCTTCCTTAGTTTTATAAGTAATATACTTCATTTTGTGTTAAGTTTATTAAGTTTTATTTCAGTGTCAAGTTTTATTTCAGTAAGTTTTATTTCAGTGTAAGTTTATTTTCCTTTTTCAAATGTATGTTAATTGTTCTAATTGGATTAGTATATATTATTTAATTGTTATATTATTATGTCTTATTTGCATTTTCATTTATGTTGATATTGTACAGCACTTTGCAACTTTGTTTTGAAAAGTGCTATATAAATAAAGATTATTATTATTATATTATTATAAAAGCTTGGGACCAGGTGCTGCCCAGGAACTCCATAGCGCCCCCTTATGTCACTGTGACTTGTGGTTGGCATATAGTTTTAGATACACACACCAAATTTGGTGGGTGTATGTAATTCCCAAAACCAAACAAGGTTTGTATTAACATGCCATTAGCCACGCCCACAGGAAGTGAGGTAATTGATAATTTGTGCGTTGTGGACATGATCAATTTTAACATACTCCTCCTAGACGGTTGATCCGATTCATGTCAAAGTTGGTATACATGACGCCGAGATGTTCCTGATTCTAAATTGTGAAGCTTTTTTTTGATATGTTGTAATTTGACGAAATGGCGAAATGATTAATTTTAATACCCTTCCACATAAACAATAAATGTGTCATAATTCACCATGCATGACTTGAAATGTTTTAAATTTCACAGGTCATTAAAGACCATGTTAATGATAATATTCACATGCCCATAATGCATGTTTGGCATAGCGCCATCAACTGGCAACAGAAAGAATGGCAATTATACTGATTTCACATGATCAATTTGAACATACTCCTCCTAGACGGTTTGTCAGATTAATTTGAAATTTGGCAAACATTATGCCAAGATGTCGCTGATGTTAAATTGTGAAGGGATTTTTGAAATGTTGTAATATATTTGATATGATTTTAATGTCTCACCACATAAACAGGAAATGTGTCAAAAATCACAGTGCATTGAATAAATGGTCTGAACTTTTCAGGTTAATAGATATCATGATTATGATGATATCCAGACACCCAATGGGCCTGCCTGGCATAGCGCCACCACCTGGTCAAGCAGGAAATGTGCCAGAAATGGACAATGCCTTAAGTGATTGATCTGAAAGTTTACACAAATTTTGGATATCATTATTGTGATGATATTCACATGTCTAATTTCTTTGTCTAACATAGCGCCACCATCTGGCCAACCAAAAAGTATATCAGAAATGTTCTTTGCTTAAAATGAATGGTCTGAAATTTCTCAGGTTAATATATATTATGATTATGATGACACCCAATGGGCCTGCCTTGCATTGCGCCCCTACCTGGCCAAGCAAGTACATGTGGCAGAAAATAAAAATACAAAAACAAATAGCACACGCATCAAATATGTACATTTCACAAATGCACCATGTCGGTGCTTTGTTGGATTCCAACATGTCACGGGTTGCAGCCCGCAGGTGCTCGGGCCCGCCATTGCCGCTTGCGGCTATATTTTTATTTTATTTTTTTTCCAATTATTCCATATTTAGTGTAGTCATTCCATATCATAACCCCTGAAGTATAATCGAAAAGCAAGCTTGAAACTTCAGAGGGTTACCTTTCATTTGAGACCAAGATTATGCTTCTACACAAAGAGGTTCATATGCAGTAAGCATTTGATTGTCAGTATGCATTTTGGATAACCAAAAGTCCTATGGGGAGTTTCCATAGGGCATTTTACAAAACACATGAGCATACCTTGGCAAATAATGGTCTAAAGTAAGTAGGTTTCATTCTAGATTGATCTACTTTTGCACACAACTTCACAAGACCTGATGCTAGGGCTCAGTTGTGTTATATCAAGTGATATCAAGTGACCAAGAGGGCTGAAATGTGGTCAGTTCAGAGATGCTTGTTATCCGGCAGAATGAGAAAACAATATTCTAGCCTCTGTAACTCTGTGTCAGTACATCACACAGTTTTTTCTGATTGTTGTCCAAGAAACAACAGTGTCTCAGCTTTCCAAAGAGGTCAGGCATTTGATTATAGGCCAAAGTATGTAGGAGCTCTGACCTCCTAAGTAGATGATGTGCAATGTCAGGCAAAAAACTCAAAATGGGGCATACGCATAAGAATTTAACATACAGATTTCAACTAATATTTAATTAATGATGAAAAAACATCATTAACATTGTGCCAAATAGATATTTTAGTAACAATTAACAAATATTAACAAAGGGTAAGGTAATGACTAGTTTGCTATTTATTATGGCACCTTATTATAAAGTGTTACCCATTCCTTTTCATAAGAAAATGCTACAAATCTCATGATTGCTGTGAATGTTTCAATGTAATTGTCATTGACACCAGAAAATGAGTGCTGTTTTGAACAACTCATTTCTGCTAAAATCTCAAAATCAATTTGAATCAATGTTCAGACTTCCCTTGGTTGTTGCTCAAAATAATTATTTGCCACTTGTTGGATTATTGTGGCAGGTCACTATAGTAATGGCAGATGTTTCTCAGGTGACAGATCTTTCGACATTCTGACATTCTATTTGATATGTTTTTGAGCCAGCCTTGGATGTTACAGACATTTACATTTTACCCTGTTTAGACAACCACCTACAAAAACATTAATTGTTGAAATACTAGACCCTTTTCTTAAATATAATTTCAATTTGTTATTTATTGAATAATACATTTCTAGTCATGATGACTCTTCATGTTGTTCTCTGTGTTGTTTTTGTGTGGGGTGCAAATTTTAGTGGTTGACCTGTTGCTAAGCTCTTCAAGTTCGTCTTTCACTTGAACATCACTGTCCCCCGTTGCCTCATTTTGTAGCACAGTCATTTGGAGCTCTGTAGCAATTTTTCCAGATCCAGCTTGCTCATAGGTCTCCATTTTCAAATTCAGTTTTCATTAACTTGTAGGATGTTTTCACTCCTCACAGTTGCAAGGTGAATGTCACTTTAGCTGTGTGGAGACTAAACTCTTGCACAGCATAATTTAAAAATAGCAAGAAAGGCATCCTGTGTTCCTTCAGCTATCCATGACATCCAGTAAATAGTCATTAGATCCTCTCCACTCATATCATCTATAACTGATGTCAACTGAGGTCAGACATTTTAAATATACTCTCTTACTAATCTCTCTTTCTCTTATTCCCTCTCCCTTCCAAAGAGAAACAGAGCTTTCACTTGTTTATGTCTCTATGTAACTAAAGACCTATGTTGGAGAAGTGTATTGTTGTGTGTGTATGTCGAATTCTTAGCACTGTGACAGATAAATTTAGGAGAAACATTTATTAAACAATCATCTTAAGGTTTGTAACACATTGTAGAACCTATATACCTTTACCTATGTAGAACTATAAAGGTAATATGATTAACTTTGTCATCCTTTGAAATCATAAAGCTGCTAACTGAAATTAAGTCAATAACATACAGTACACAGATGGACTCTTAGATTTAAGTGTCACAATCTAAAGCCTTGTTCCTTAAGCCCAAAATAAAATTAAAAAAAAAAAGTTTGAATTAAATAAAAATTTATTGAAATAAAGCATACATTTCCATATAATTATCCACATTAATAGTTCCTTAACGAGCATTGAGGGAGCAAAGAGGGCAATCTTCGGAAAAATTATGAACTGTAGTCAATTGCGAAAGAGAAATTATTTTCTGGTCCTGATTGACTTGTGCCTTGAATTACCCATATGATGTCTTTCTATTTTAAAGAATTTTTCATGTAAAGACATTTGCGGTTTGTTTCGTAACTATTGAATTACAACATTGGGAAACATCGTAATGTTGTATTTGTCTGCCATTCCGGACATCCAAACATTCTCTGACTGAAGTCTATCAGTAAGGTACCTTTAAGGGAAAAGCATTGTCATTAGTGGGTATATCACATTTTGAGAGCAAGGCTTTAGTTGCAAAGCTGCAAACTCGTTTTTGAACACTAACCTCTCTGTTTTTGGAGTATGCTTGCATGATTTGTATTAGATGATGTTTATTCCAACCTGAAGCAAGCCTACAGAGCAGTACCCCTTCCACACCTGGGCATGTCAGACCATCTCTCACTGCTCCTGGTCCCTGCACACCCCAGGAAGAAATCTAAACCTGCCACAAAGAACATTAAAATCTGGCCTGAAGGAGCACTCTCTCAGCTTTAAGATTGACCTTGGATGACCGGACACTCCTAGGAAACCGGAACTCTGCCTTCAAGTCAGGTGACAAAAAACAGCATGGCGAGGGCAGAGCTGTAAAGAGGCATCAAAACTGCTAAGGCAGCTTATAAGTTCAGGACCATCTCACCAACAACAACCCGTGGCTGGTGTGGCAGGGGCTACAGAGCATCACCAACTACAAAGCAACTTCAGGAGCATCAGGTGAGGCATGTCCTGAAGACTGTGAACACCAAGAAAGCAGCCGGTCCGGATGGTGTACTCGGGAAAGTACTCTGTGCCTGTGCTGAACAGCTAGTGGGAGTCCTGACCAGGTTGTTCAACCTCTCACTGTCACAGGCTACCATCCCCCTGTGCCTGAAGTCAGCTACCATCATCCCTGT
>NW_025962339.1:0-5000 GCF_017589495.1 Alosa alosa
AGGTTAACTGTGCAATGCCCACTTAGTTGTCTCACACTTAGTGTCACAAGCAGAGAAAAAAGTGTGATACTTCAGAGTGTGACACTTCACACTCCTCTCTGCACAAGTTTAACACTTAGCAAGTGGGCCAGATGATGAAGTCTAAATGTCAGACAGAGACACAAACACAGACACAAACTCTCTCTATCGATGTATTATATTATTATTATTATTATTATTATTATTATTATTAAGCATTAATCATTAATCATTTAATCATTAAGCATTAATCATTTGTAATTATATGGATTTTAATAAGAACAATAACAGTAGTTGATAAGTGAGTTGTAATTTAAACTGCTTCTTAGAATGCATCTTTATAGTGTTTCCTGTCTGATGCAGTTGAGGTTTGAGGTAGAGCAGGGGGGAGGGCATGAGGGTTCCTGCTGGTAAGTGCTCTAGTGGTCCGGTGGCTCAGATGCTATGCTGATTGTCACTTATAGAGAAACACTAGTGTGCCCTATCAAGCCTGTGGGTTGGACCATAGATGTTTGACTCCAATGCTTGATTTGACATGTCATTTAATACTTAAAACTTGCAATTCGCTTAGTGGACACTATGATGTCATGAAAAATACATTTAACAACATGAGGCCAGTTTCAAAACTCATCTCTGCTGTGACCTAACAGCACTGATTCTATAATTAGTGAACAATGTAGTGGCCGTTTACTGAAGAGCTCTCATAAAACTCAAAATAGCTGACCGAGTACTGTCAATATGAAAAGAAACTAAAAAACAAACAGTTCTACCTAGCTGGAGTTGCTGCAGCCAACAGTAGTAGCTACAGTGCTACACATTTTAGGAGCATGTTCATGACACCCATGTTCATGGCCCCAGAGTGTAAACTTGTAGCTGCCTGGCTTGCTGTTGCTGTTAGCTGCAGCAACTCAAACTAGATAGCACCATTTGTGTTTGTTTCCATATTAACAGTAATGGCTGACCTCAAGAAACAGAAATATATGTGAAAAATCGCTGGAATTCTCCTTTAACCTCTCAACTTTAGACAACTTCTGTGTTTATCCTCCCTCAGTGCCCTGTGCTAGTCGTATTCAGTCTAGTCTATTGATCAATGAATTTGAGACTGTTGACTCATGGGAACAGTGAGTGTGGCACAACAAGATCAACGCATTGAATGCTACCAGAGATATGTGTATCAACATGTCTGTCAATATAGACAGCTGGTCTGTCCCTGACATGGTTGCCAATTACAAACTCAGCACAAAAACAAACAAAAAACAAAAACATGCTTGTACAGCCAGTGTTGTCTTCATATCTTTTGCATTCCAGTTTGTAAGATACCTGAAACTAGATGTACCGCAGAGCGGTACAAAATACGACCGCCACCCAGTCCAGCACATTTTTTCCACATATACACAAAAACAACCACACGCTCTGCACACACTCAATTACAAACACAAAAAAAGGAACACATTTTGACAAATGTGACTTATTTTTGTGGAAAAAAATATGCTGGACTGGGCGGCGGTCATATTTTGTACCGCTCTGCGGTACATCTAGTTATTTTAACGGTTGCCTCTGCACTCAATTGGATAGACCTAAATAGAAATACCCTACTGTGAATCCTGTAGGAAAAACATCCAAACCATCCTTCTCCACAAATGGTAAAATGTGAGGGTCTAACTCTGTAAAGTTGACGAAGAATATAAAAGTATTTGTATAAAAAAGTATTTATTCTCAATCAACGTGATCTGATTTCCAAATGCCCTGATATCACTGGCAAAGGGGTTTAGTTTTGTAGAGTTGTCCAGTAACCAATCATGGCAAGAAATCAAAATTGGTTAATACTTCTGGAAATACTGACCAACTAGCTGGTTATTACTGCATTTGGTGTGTTGTATCAGATAGAACAGACTGCTCATCTTTCTCTCTGTGTTGCATCCGCTTGTGCTCTGTGGTGTGATCTGAGGAGCTTCCCCCACACACGCACACTGCACAAACACACCACAAACACACACACACACACACACACACACACACACACACACACACACACACACACACACACACACACACACACACACACACTTATCTCTCTCTTTTCACTCTGTCTCTCCCTCCTTCTTCCTTTGCAATGTGGAGGCCTGAACTGAGTGACCACTGACTGCTCTAGATTTTAAAACCACGCACATGACACCTGACAGTAACTTCTACTTTCTGACCACTATTTTTTTGCTGAGCTCTGCAAGTTACATTGTACATGTCAAGCAAGAGTACAAGTCACTGGAAAGTACATACATGTATGTTGATGAACAATTCTATCAACAAAACACCACATCCACACACACAACTAACACGAAATAACTGTAATGGTTCCTATTCATCCCTTGAGTGACCAGAGTGACCACTGACTGCTCTAGATTTTACACCCACACACACGACATCTGACTGTAGCTGCCGCTCTTTGCTCACTGCTAGGCCTTTTCCTGAAGGGCTATCTTTTGGGTTCTGCAAGCTACATGTAATGTTTACATAAAGTCAAGCTAGACTGTACTGTGAAAGACTGTACAAGACTTTACAAGACTGTGAGTCACTGGGAAGTACATACATGTATGTTGATGAACAATTATATCAACAAAACACCACATCCTCACATAATTAGCATGAACTAACTGTAATGGTTCCTTTTCATCCCTTGAGGAGAGATGAGTGATATGATACAATACTGCCATGGCTACTTGTATTAACTAACTCTCAGTTGGTCAAGCTTCTGCAATAATCTTAATAGAGAGCAGGACCAGTCACTTCTTTTAATCTGAATTTCCTTTTAGCTTGACATTTAACTTCAGGAAACGTGGTTACATGTCACAGTGTCTTACCAAAAAGGTTAACTGTGGAAAGCCCACTTAGTTGTCTCACAGATAGTGTCACAAGCAGAGAAAAAAAATGACATTCCATCACAAGCAGACCTCACACTGCACAAGTTTATCACTCAGCAAGTGGGCCAGACAGACGTGACACACACAGAGACACAAACTCTATCTCTCTCTATTCTTACTACCTGACTATGATGATGTACTATTATTATTATTATTATTATTATTAGTAGTAGTAGTAGTAGTATTAGTCATATTTATAATAATACTGTTATATATATTTATGTAAGGGATAGAACGCCGGTCATTATGGGAAAATAAGTCCCTATTAGGGCTTATTACTGAAGGGAAATGATGACCGTCGTTCTCATTATCCCGGGCCACAACTTAAACTCCATGATATGTCTCTTTACACTTATTTGTTACCGTTTCGTTGTGGCTTTTGCTGAGAAACAAATAGTTCGCAACACACGCTGAACTTGAATCAAACATTCTTTAGAACACAGCTGATCAACCGGCTGCTTTCACTTTTGAATGAAGTTCCAAGCACAAACTCCGTTGCCATTGACAGCGGTCATTCTTGTTTTCAGAGGTCCTTTCCCAAGAAATAATGACAGCTAGAACTTTCGGAAATCCCATTCAAGTCATTGGAGCATTCTACTTGCATTGTGAAGAGCCGTATAATAAATATATATAAAACAGTAGTAGTAAGTGAGTTGAATTTACCTTTCTTCTTAGAATGCATCTTTACAGTGTTTCCTGTCCTTTGCAGAACTGGCGCTTGAGGTTTGAGGTAGAGCGGGGGGATGAGGGGCCTGCTGGTGGGTTTGCTGAGCTCTTGTGGTTCAGTGGCTCAGATGCAATGCTGATTCGCACTAACAGGGAAGCTACACCAGGTCTGAAGTACCTGAAGCGTTCGGGTTACGTTGCATCTGCAGCAAGAATTAACAACACTATAATCAATGGAAGTAGCTACACCAGACGTGATAGCGGCGTGTATGTTAAAAAAAAATAGACCAGTCTTCTAAAATGTTTTTTTTTACGAGTTGCAAACAGAATGCTTCAGTTACACTCCTGATGTAGCTTCCTGTAACAGAGAAACACAAGCCAATATGGGTACTATCAAGCCTGTGGGATGGATCATAGATGTTTGAGTCCAATGCATGTGATTTGACATATCATTTTTACTTATAACTTTGAGTTCACTTGGTGGACAATATGATGTCATGAAATAAAATACATTGAACAACATGAAACCATAGTTTCAAAACTCATCTTTGCTTTCTGTGACCTAAAAGTAGGTCTGTCTTTGAGGTTACTATTATGCAATACTAACCACTTTCTCACAGATGCAGAGATCAACTTCTCAACGTCTGCTCTTCAGAGAAATTCCCCTTTCATTCTTTCTCAGGCCCAGTCAATGCTCACATAATGCCAGACCAGGCCACTGAGACAGAGCCTGAGTGTTATAATGTTGGTTAGATGTGAGGACTGTTATAATGTGGGGTCAGATGTGAGTTTGGGGCTGTTATAATGTGGGGTCAGATGTGAGGACTGTTTAGTGTGGGGTCATATGTAGGGGCTGATATAATGTGGGGTCAGATGTGAGTTTGGGGCTTTTATAATGTGGGGTCAGATGTGAGTTTGGGACTGTTGCCTTGTGGGATCATTGAGTGTGGCACAAGATCAGCATTTAAATATGCATTGAGAGTGAATGCAACCTGTCTGTCATATAGACGGCTGGTCAGGCCCTGCCATAGTTGCCAAGATCAGCACAACAATAACAACAAAAAAGTTACTTCCAGGCTTTCTCATGTGACTTCCAGTGCTGCTTTTCTCATGTCTTTTGCATTCCAGTTAGTAAAATACCTCAGATAGCTCATAACGCACTGATCTCTTCCAGGAGCTGAGGGTAGGCTAGGCTACTTAGAGATAATTCCAAAGGGGACAGATAGGTTAGCCTACTGAAATTCAAACTTAAAAAGATTGAACAAACCAGCCCGAACTTGGAAATTGCGATCAGTGACTGGCATCGGATGAAGAAAGTTTTTCGAAGATGAAACTTAGCTATTAAAAACTATTTGTGCACCTCCATGTCACAGGAGAAACTATGTGGGCTCACCCTTC
>NW_025962340.1:0-4988 GCF_017589495.1 Alosa alosa
ACGGACATACACTTCATACGCCTCAAAACAACACCTGCACAACATACATAAAATACACTCAACACTTATTTCGTCACACATTTCCAATTTTACAACATCACACATTTGAGGTCTGTGGCCTTGAAGGAATCCAGGCTGGACAACTTTACAGAGGAAAAAAGAGCAGAGATTGTGGATTTTAAAACTTAAAACACCGAGTCTTAATGAAAAATTAAATTAAAGTTTTAAACCACTCTGTCCTTTTACAGCTCCTCTCTTTATTTCCTTTTAACTTTTATTTTATTCTATTTTATTTAATTTGTTGACTTTTAGATGGGATTGGTAGGTAAGTTCTTCAACGTGCATAATGGTCCAAACAACCACTCACTAAAACAAATTTTAATTTAATTTCCTAATAACCTAATTTTTGAACTCCCATAGCCGTAGTTACGGCATGAAATACTAAGGCTATTCTGCTAAACTTAAAATATTTTCTAAACTTAACCTAATCGAGGGGTGTTTACCGTCATAGCCATATTCATGGCATGACATTGGCGCTAAAGTCTATTTATTTTGACTTCTTCTACCTCATCTAAATAAATCCCTAGCTAACCGATAGCAAACCTGCTTTAATCTAAGGCCTTATTTTGGCATTGTGTGTGTGTGTGTGTGGGGACCCTGATGAAGGGGCGATGGACAGTACTGTGTAGGTCCTGGACTTGGTCTGGGACCCATGAGTTCGTGAACATTTTTCAAACCTAATCAGCCAGTGCCTCACTCTCTGATTCGGTGTCTTCCCTACACCTAAGGAGAAAAGGACAAAAGAGGAAAAAAAGAAAATGGGTTAAAGTGGGACTACAGAAAAAAAATGGCAAGACCCGCTTATCTTACTAGTAGCTTGTTTTCCTAAAAAGCTAAACTCTGGGAAAGTATCTATCTGGTAGTGGAACCTAAAAAGCAAATTAAGAACTAACACAAGTTCTAGAAAAGAGAAGAAAGGTCGTGTGGACGATAAACATGGGACAAACCCCTCCCGCCAGCTTCTATTCAGCCGACCTTTCATTGATATTTGCTAAGGTCTAGAAACTAGATTCAGGGCTAGATGCCATATCTAAAGGACAGGCACTTTTCCTTTTGTTTTAAGCTAACACAAGCTAAAAGCATAAAACTACATAAAAAACTATCCTATCCAGAAAGTCGAATTGGACAGAAAAACAAAAGCCATCCAGGAAAAAGTCAATTGGACAGAAAAACCAAAAAAGCTAACCACAGCAAATAAAGCTAAACTATGCTATCCCTAAGTCTATAACAGGGAGGAGCTTCTCATCAAGCCCTCATTCTGTCCCTGACCACTGAAGGAGCAACATGCCCCTGTGCCTGATGAAGACAAAAATTGTTAAACGTTGCAACCCAGGGCCATGAAATTGCTAACCCTAATTTTTGAACTCCCATAGTCGTAGGGTTATGCATGGAAAAACACTAAGGCTATTCTGCCTAAACTTTGGCGCTATTTTGTTTAAACTTAACCCTAATCGGGAATGTTTTACTGGCCATAGCCATATTCACATGGCATGACATTGGCGCTAAAGTCTATTTTGACTAGCCTATACCCTCATCTAAACTAAATCCTAACCCTAACCGGACATAGCAAACCTGCTTAAAAAATCTAAGGTCTTATTTTTGGCATTGTGTGTGTGTGTGTGTGGGGACCCCTGGATGCAAGAGGGGCTTATGGACAGTGCACAACATGGAGTCCTGACTTCTCGGGCTGGGGACCCATGAGTTCAAGCGAGAACATTTTTTTCAAACCTCCAATCCCTAACCCTAACCCAGCCCACACCCCTTAACCTAACCCCCCAATCCCTAAACCTAACCTCCACCCCTTAACCTAACCCTAACCCTTAACCTAACCCCCATCCCAAACCTAACCTAACCTAACCCTAACCCTAACCCTCCACCCCCCCTACCCCTTAACCCTAACCCCCCCATCCCTAACCTGGGGTTATTTTACATATTATTATTTTATTTTATTTTTGACAGTTGACCTTTTTCTTACCCCTATTCCTTCCTTTTGTTGGTGTGGTTGGATCCAATCGCCAGTGCACCTACAGTCACCCACTCCACCAAATATCATGTTCCCCTAACCCAACCTTTTCCTAACCTTAACCCCAACCCTTTGTCAACCCCAACCTCCCTTGCCTAAAACATCATGTTCCCCTAACCCCAACCCTGACCCACCCCATCTCCTGCCCCTTATTGGCACCTACTCACACGGCATACAACACCTTCACCACACACTGAAACAACACTATACGAGTTTCCAAACAACACACCCCACCTTCCAACACCACACACTCATCTTCGATATAGGCCTTAATAAAAACCTCAAAGACCTCCTCATTA
The DNA here is from genome assembly GCF_017589495.1 of Alosa alosa. Classification (NCBI taxonomy): domain Eukaryota; kingdom Metazoa; phylum Chordata; class Actinopteri; order Clupeiformes; family Clupeidae; genus Alosa; species Alosa alosa. Next base: position 2,383 of record NW_025962340.1, read on the forward strand.
CGCACCACCTTTCACCCGCCACTTACAACCACCACCCCTAAAGAAAACTTACACTTCACCCCTCACCTATTCATCACTAATATCCATAGTCACTGTTCTGCACCCACTAATCCACTAAACTTAGACACTCCCAACATAGTATATGCAATCACCTGCACTCACTGTCACATGTTGTACATCGGGAAACTGGACATACACTTCATGCGCCTCAAACAACATCTGCACAACATACATAAAAATACACTCAACACTTATTTTAGGTCACACATTTCCAGGCGCGACAACATCACACATTTGAGGGTCTGTGGCCTTGAAGGGAATCCAGGCTGGACAACTTTACAGAGGAAAAGAGCAGAGATTGTGGATTTTAAAACTTCAAACATTACACCCACAAGGTCTTAATGAAAATTAAATTAAAGTTTTAAACCACTCTGTGTCCTTTTTTACAGCTCCTCTCTTTTTATTTCCTTTTGCTTTTTATTTTATTCTGTTTTATTTAATTTATTTGACTTTTAGATGGGATTAGTGGGGCGGGGACAACTGGCCAGTGCATAATGGTCCAAACAACCACTCACTAAAACAAATTTTAATTCTAATTTCCTAACCCTAACCATTTCCTAATCCTAACCCCAATCCCTAATCCTAACCCCAACCCGACTCTGGGGTCGTCCCCTCTGATCCGGGGGTCCTGGTAAAGGATAAACCCTAACCTAACCCTAACCCTAGGAGGCGCTCACATGTGAATCCCGACACCCCCGCGTAATGTGGGCTAACGTCCGGAGTCGGAAAAAGCATGGGTGATTCAGTAACATGATTCTGGCCCTAGCCAACCGCTAGCCCCGCGGGATAGTGTCTGGCGAGGCGGGGGTCCGCCACGAGGGCGACACTAGTCACGGGCATGTGAATCCAGAAAACATGGGGCGGATGGGGGTGCGCCAGTCTAACACCAATTGCGTCCGGAGCTGAAAACACTTGTGGCCAAACCAACTGCACCCGGTGCGTGGCTATTACCCCCTATCCTAACCTAACCCTAACCCCCTAACCCCTAAACTGACACCTAAAACTAAACTACGGGAAAAGTATCTATCTGGTAGTGGAACCTAAAAAGCTTAAATTAAGAACTAACACAAGTTCTAGAAAAAGAGGAAAGGTCGTCGCGGACGATAAACATGGGACAAACCTCCCGCCTCGCCTCTATTCGGACCATTGGGATATTTGCTAAGGTCTAGAAACTAGACTAGGGCTAGATGCCATATCTAAAGGACAGGCACTTTTCCTTGTTTTAAGCTAACACAAGCTAAAACATAAAAACTATCCTACCAGATATTTACTCCTTATCCAGGAAAGTCGAATTGGACAGAAAAACAAAAAAACCAGAGGAAAAAGCTAAACTATGCTATCTCTAAGTCTAAAAAAACCAAAAAAGCTAACCACAGCAAATAAAGCTAAACTATGCTATCCCTAAGTCTATAAATAGGAGGAGCTTCTCACTAAGCCCTCATTCTGTCCCTGACCACTGAAGGAGCAACATGCCCCTGTGCCTGATGAAGACAAAAAATTGTCTAAACGTTGTAAACCCAGGGAGCATGAAATTGCTAACCCTAATTTTTGAACTCCCATAGCCGTGGATTACGCATGGAAAAACACTAAGGCTATTCTGCCCTAAACTTAAGGCTATTTTGCCTAAACTTAACCCTAATCGGGAATGTTTTTACCGGCCATAGCCATATTCATGGCATGACATTGGCTTAAAGTCTATTTTGACTAGCCTATACCCTCATCTAAACTAAATCCTAACCCTAACCGATAGCAAACCTGCTTAAAAATCTAAGGCCTTATTTTGGCATTGTGTGTGTGTGTGGGGACCCCGATGAAGAGGGGCGATGGACAGTGCACAACATGGAGTCCTGGACTTCGGTCTGGGACCCATGAGTTCGTGAGAACATTTTTTCAAACCTAACCCTTAACCTAACCCCCATCCCTAAACCTAACCTCCACCCCTTAACCTAACCCTAACCCTTAACCTAGGGTTATTTACATATTGTTATTTTATTTTATTTTTGACAGTTGACCTTTCCTACCCCTATTCCCTTCCTTGTTGGTGTGGTTGGATCCAATCGGCCAGTGCACTCACAGTCACCCACTCCACCAAATATCATGTTCCCCTAACCTAACCCTACTGGTACAAAAACCCTACAAAATCATAAAGTCATCTCTGCCTTCAGGAGGAACAGAAATCTGAAAGATCTCCTTTCCAAAAGTAAATTAGCTCCCTTAAACCCAATCAGGAACCAAACTAAAATGGAAACCTTTAAACCAAAAATATGGATCAAAAGTAGTTCAACTAAAAAAATCTTCAAAATAAAACCAACATTAACCCCGCAAACACCTAATTGTATTTATTTAATCACATGTAACAAATGCCTTAAGCAATACGTGGGACAAACCAGAAATACAATACAAATTAGACTATACCAACACGTTTATAACATCAAAACAAGAAAGAGACAAATACACATATAGTAAAAACACTTCTTACACCATGGCCTCTCATCCTTACAGGTCATGGGACTCCAAAGCAACCGATTTTGGACCCTGCAAGAGAG
>NW_025962341.1:0-4924 GCF_017589495.1 Alosa alosa
TAGGCCTATGCGTTCTCTGTCTATGATCTGCAGGGTTAGGGCCTCTTCGACGAGGCGATTACTGGTCCGCGGATAATTTTTGGCACAATTAAACGGTATCATTGAACCACGGACCGAAAGAAAAATAAACTAAACATTTCCCAGAATAGGAAACATTTCTTAATTTATTGTTATCAAATAAAGAGGCATAGCATTAGGGGGTAGTGGTGTGAGCGCTCATTCTTGTGTGTGCGCATCTGTGTAAGTTAAACAGTCACCACTGGAGATAACGTAGCAGCAACAAACAACGTGGCCTATTTAAAACAACGAACGAAGCGGACTCTTGCTGTCCATGAAAAGATACTGGCTAGATCTTGTTAGGCATGTTTAAGTTAAGCTAATGAACATGTTGCATTCTATAGCCTACAGCCTGATTATGTCATTCTTTAAGCTACATAGCCTGTCTCCAGTTTTCCTCAATTTGACTAAGAAGGGATAATAGGATATTTGACCGGCATATCATCAATGAAATGAAACCTCTGCCGGCACCATTTTTTTTCTAGCGAAAACTCTGATATATATATATATAACTAAAGAAAAGGTATCCGGCTGTGGCATGGAGGGAGAGGTTATGCATATGTGCTAATATAGCACGCAAATAGTGAGGCAGTAAGACAGTGGTGAACAGTGGCTAGTGGACAGACAGTACCCAAACATGGAGAGGGTGGAGAGGCAGACAGACTATGCGGAGAAGTCTATCTGTCCTCTTCCCTTAAGTGAAGCATTGAGCAGTTCAATGGCCCTGGGGACAAATTACTTCCTCAGTCTGTCTGTTGTGCAAGGCAGTGAGCGAAGTCTCTAGCTGATCAGGCTCTTCTGCTTTACAATAGTGCTGTGGAGTGGGTGACACTCATTGTCCAAGATGTTGATCAGTTTGCTCAGGGTCCTTTTGTCAGATATTGAAGTGATGCACTCCAGTTCAGCTCCTACTACAGAGCCAGCTTTCCTTACCAGCCTGTCAATTCGCCCCACATCCTTCTTCCTTGTGCTTCCTCCCCAGCATACCACTGCATAGAAGAGGACGCTGGCAACAACAGACTGGTATAACATCCTGAGGAGCTTGCTGCACACATTGAAGGACCGCAGCCTCCTCAGGAAGTACAGCCTGCTCTGCCCTTTCTTGTAGAGTCAGTGTTGGCTGACCAGTCCAGTTTATTGTCCAGGTGGAGACCCAGATACTTGTAGGTGCTTACCACCTCCACATTGACCCCATCAATGGAGACTGGTAGCAGAGCGGGCTTAGACCTTCGGAAATCCACCACCATCTCCTTGGTCTTTGAAGTGTTGAGTTGGAGGTGATTGAGTTTGCACCATTGCACAAAGTCCTCCACCAGGCTCCTGTACTCCTCATCCTGCCCGTTCCTGATGCACCCCACAATTGCAGTATCATCAGAAAATTTCTGCATGTGGCATGACTCGTTGTTGTAGCAGAAGTCAGATGTGTACAGGGTGAACAGGACTGGAGAGAGCACAGTTCCCTGTGGCGCTCCGGTGCTGCAGATCACAGTGTCAGAGAGACAGTTCTTCAGTCTGACAAACTGTGGTCGCTGCAAGAGCCCATCTGCAAGAGCTTGTCTCCCAGTCTGAGGGGCTGGATGGTGTTAAAAGCACTTGAGAAATCAAAGAACATGATTCTCACAGCACTTTTCCCCTTGTCCAGGTGGGAATGTGTCCTGTGTAGAAAATAAGTGATGGCATCGTCCACGCCCACTTTCTCCTGGTAAGCAAACTGTAACGGGTCTAGTGCATGGCGTGCCTGGGGTCTGAGCATACCTAAGACCAGCCGCTCCATTGTTTTCATCACATGTGATGTTAGAGCGACAGGTCTGTAGTCATTCAGCTCACTAGGGTGTGGCTTCCTAGGGACGGGGGTGAGACATGATGTCTTGCACAGTGTTGGAACTTATCCGATGCATAAACTCAAGTTGAAGATGTGCTTCAGTGGCTCCCCCAGTTCAGCAGCACAGGCCTTGAGTAGCCTTTGCTTTTAGCGAGGGCCACCATCTCGCGAATACAGGCTCCATGCCGTCCTGCTGTGGTGCTGGAGGCCTGCTTTTAGCAAGGGCCACCATCTCGCCAATACAGGCTCCATGCCGTCCTGCTGTGGTGCTGGAGGCCTGCTTTTAGCAAGGGCCACCATCTCGCCAATACAGGCTCCATGCCGTCCTGCTGTGGTGCTGGAGGCCTGCTTTTAGCAAGGGCCACCATCTCGCGATTTTACCTCATTCAGCTGCCTCTCCGCTGCTTCACGGAGGTTGGGGTCCATAGTGCCCCGTAGGGCCTCAATCAGGGAGTTAGGATCCATATTAAAGGCTGTGCTGTGGATCGGATTCAGTAGCTTATACGATCTATGAAATCCCAGGCAATGCGCACATGGGCGGTTCTCCAGGTACCGGGCGCCGAAAGGAAGAAGGACTAAGATGCCCGGATAGTTCAGCCAATCTCTTTCTCTCAACTTCCGCTTTCACTGACAAGCTCTTGGAGTTGTAGTTTTATTGGTGGGTGGACACGATGCTGCCCCGTCTGTCCTCAGTTTGCTTTATTTATTTAAGGTGAAATTATTTAACCAAAGTTTGAATAGGGAGAAACAAACTGTGACTCATATCTTCCCAGTAGCATAGTCACCTCTTCAAAATATCTTGGCTAAATCAAGTGTTTAAAATACTTAAGACTACATCGGGCTACATGCATGTAATTAGGTCTGGCCAACATATCAAGTTCTTTAAAATACCTTGAAAAACGTCATTCCTTATGCGACCTTAGAGTAGGCTACTGTAAATATTTCTGGCTGGATTCGGGTACAGGGCAGGGGTGGGTGGCCTAATCACATACCAACAGAAGATGGAGAAATTACACCCTCGAAAAATAAATGATCATGAACCATGATGGTGTAGGAATTTTAGGTAGCCTATAATTGTAGGTCTATATTTGACTACTGTAAAATATTGTTTTTATAATGGGCTCAGGCCGCAATGCAACCACTAGCCTACATATCAACAGTTCCATGAGCATAATGTGATGTCTTTGATCTAATTGAATATATGGGCCTTTGTGGTGGTGGGGGGAGTGTGGCGTGATGCATGCAGTCCAGTTGAAGTCATGCTACATTTACCACATTTACATGTTTTTACTAGGCTGTCAATCGATAAAAAAATCTAATTAATTACATACTCTGTGATTAATTAATCTAAATTAATCGCATATATAATTTTTGCTGTGAAAGTATTTTAAATATTTAAATTCAAATGAATTATTGAATAATCAGCATTAGTGACATTAGTGACAAGTTTAAAGACTCTTTTATTATTATTTTCATTGTTCAAATAATTGCCATAATAATCCATGATATGACCTAATATGCTGAGGAAATAAATTCAAAAGTGCTTCGGGAAGAAGTTTTTTTTCGCATACAAGACATTTCAGGCCACAGATATAACCTAGGGGACACAATAAAAATAAATGAACACTCCCCTCAATGTCAACACTTATTTCTTTGCATTGATGTGTGACTATAGAGTTGATAAACTCCAGTGATATGCAAATTCCTTGCTGCAGACATTGCAGAGGACTTTATTTTCAACACTTTATTTTTTTATCAACACCATCAGGGCGTTTTTTAAAAGTAAAAAAACAATGATTCAGGCAACGTTTTCTTTTAATTTTTACTGACAGAACTCGGGGTCAGAGGTGATTAATCTGCACTAATTTTTTAATCAGTTATTTTTTCTGAAATTATTAATCGAAATTAATGAGTTATTTTGACAGCCCTAATCTAAATTAATCGCATGGATCCATTTTTGCTATGCTATGCTATTAAAAACAAGTTTGGCAGATGAGTGAATCAATTAACAGCCAAACCAACATTATACACTTTAGAGTTCAACCTGTATGATAATTTATGATAATTTTCCCTTTGGGTCAGATTTTTAGCATGATAAATGAAAATGATTGAAGTTACCACTCACTGTCAATGACATGTGCAGAGTAGGCTACTCTAACACCAAGGTGCGGAATGTGTGGAATAGGGCCTACCACCTATGATTTATCAGGTTTTTTGGCCATTCAAACGTGTAGATTTTTATTCACATAATTACTAGGTTGTTGCATTTTCTATCCAGTAGGTGGCAGTCCAGGATAAGAAATAGCAGTTCAAGAAAATAAACTAAATAGTAGGAACAAAGTGGAATGGAAGTAAATGTAACCACCTTCTACATACTTTTTCAAGTGTGCAACAAATGTAGTCAATTTATTAAGGGAGTTTGTCGGTTAGTTAGTCGGTCATAGGGTAGGCTCAGCAAAACGTTAGCAAACTTAGCTTTGACAAGTCTGGCGGCTAGCATTATTATTGCTTTGCATTGAGGTGCTACTTCAGACTTGAAGGTGGTGGGCAACGGAAATTCCTTACTGCAGAAAAGATTGATTGATGTAAACAGTATTGGTCTGGGCGTTCTTTTTAAAACGTGTTTTTATTTCTGTATTTAACTAATCGAAATTAACATCTTATTTTGACAGCCCTAGTTTTTACATGCACGTTTTTATCAATGTCAATTGATTTCTGCACAACCAGATTAGACCGCTTGCCCTCTAGGGCGCTAGAGAGTTTTCACAAAATTCACGAGATTGAGCTGGTGAGAATCGAGAAAACAGTCAAAGATCAAGTAGTAGCCCAAACCTGTAACGTCACATACTGTAGTTCATTATCACCATGTTAAGGCAAAAACTCAAAAACTGTGTGTGTGTGTGTGTAGTGTGTAGGTGGGGGCAGTGTGCTGTAGGTATGTAGAGGATGTGTGTTGGAGAAGATCCTGAAGACAATGTGCTGTGTATGTAGGGAGGGGGGGGCAGTGTGCAGCAAGTATGTAGAGGAGGCTTACTGTAGCAAGCA
>NW_025962342.1:0-4868 GCF_017589495.1 Alosa alosa
CTTCCAAGTGCTTTGCACAGCGGCGTCCTTGTCCATTGTGCTCACGGGGGCTGTTTAATGTAGTGCTCGGTGTTCTATCCATTATGACAGATCTCGTGACAGCTGGCCGTGGCGTGTGTAGGCCAGAGCCCCTCCTTCGTAAAAAAATGATTTTTTATTTCTCTGGCTGTTGCAAATGATATCAGTGGTTAATATAGGTGCCCTCAGTAAACAGCGCAACAAATAGACAGCAAACAGTTAGAAACAGTCCGCAATTGGCTTCTTAAGAATCGCCGCGCCGCGCTTTTTAGCGATCTGCGATTGCACTAACAAGCTACGGACACCAGTAAAATTAGCGGGGAGACCGCGGTGGTCGTCATGAAACAGGATTTGAACCTGTGGCGCTGGCACAATGCTTCAAGTGCTTTGCACAGCTCGTCTTGTCCATTGTGCTACTGGGGGCTGTTTAATGTAGTGCTTTCGGTGTTCTATCCATTATGACAGTCTCGTGACAGCTGGCGTAGGCGTGTGTAGGCCAGAGGCCCTCCTTCTCGTAAAAATGATTTTTATTTCTCTGGCTGTTGCAAATGATATCAGTGGTTAATATGAGTGCCCTCAGTAAACAGCGCAACAAATAGACAGCAAACAGTTAGAAACAGTCCGCAATTGGCTTCTTAAGAGATCGCATACGCAAGCTTTTTTAGCGATCTGCGATTGCACTAACAAGCTACGGACACCAGTAAAATTAGCGGGGAGACGCGGTGGTCACGTCATGAATCAGGATTTGAACCTGTGGCTGGCACAATGCTTCAAGTGCTTTGCACAGCTTCGTCTTGTCCATTGTGCTCACGGGGGGCTGTTTAATGGAGTGCTTCGGTGTTCTATCCATTATGACAGTCTCGTGACAGCTGGCGTGGCGTGTGTAGGCCAGAGGCCCTCCTTCTCGTAAAAATGATTTTTATTTCTCTGGCTGTTGCAAATGATATCAGTGGTTAATATGAGTGCCCTCAGTAAACAGCGCAACAAATAGACAGCAAACAGTTAGAAACAGTCCGCAATTGGCTTCTTAAGAGATCGCGCATACGCACTTTTTTAGCGATCTGCGATTGCACTAACCAAGCTACGGACACCAGTAAAATTAGCGGGGAGACGCGGTGGTCGCGTCATGAAACAGGATTTGAACCTGTGGCTGGCACAATGCTTCAAGTGCTTTGCACAGCTTCGTCTTGTCCATTGTGCTCACGGGGCGCTGTTTAATGTAGTGCTTTCGGTGTTCTATCCATTATGACAGTCTCGTGACAGCTGGCGTGGCGTGTGTAGGCCAGAGCCCTCCTTCTCGTAAAAAATGATTTTTTATTTCTCTGGCTGTTGCAAATGATATCAGTGGTTAATATGAGTGCCCTCAGTAAACAAGCGCAACAAATAGACAGCAAACAGTTAGAAACAGTCGCAATTGGCTTCTTAAGAGATCGCGCGCCGCGCACTTTTTTCGCGATCTGCGATTGCACTAACCAAGCTACGGACACCAGTAAAATTAGCGGGAGACGCGGTGGTCGCGTCATGAAACAGGATTTGAACCTGTGGCGCTGGCACAATGCTTCAAGTGCTTTGCACAGCTTCGTCTTGTCCATTGTGCTACGGGGGCTGTTTAATGGAGTGCTCGGTGTTCTATCCATTATGACAGTCGTGACAGCTGGCGTGGCGTGTGTAGGCCAGAGGCCCTCCTTCTCGTAAAAATGATTTTTATTTCTCTGGCTGTTGCAAATGATATCAGTGGTTAATATGAGTGCCCTCAGTAAACAAGCGCAACAAATAGACAGCAAACAGTTAGAAACAGTCCGCAATTGGCTTCTTAAGAGATCGCGCATACGCGCACTTTTTTAGCGATCTGCGATTGCACTAACCAAGCTACGGACACCAGTAAAATTAGCGGGGAGACGCGGTGGTCACGTCATGAAACAGGATTTGAACCTGTGGCGCTGGCACAATGCTTCAAGTGCTTTGCACCTTCGTCTTGTCCATTGTGCTACTGGGGCGCTGTTTAATGTAGTGCTTTCGGTGTTCTATCCATTATGACAGTCTCGTGACAGCTGGCGTAGCGTGTGTAGGCCAGAGGCCCTCCTTCTCGTAAAAAATGATTTTTATTTCTCTGGCTGTTGCAAATGATATCAGTGGTTAATATGAGTGCCCTCAGTAAACAGCGCAACAAATAGACAGCAAACAGTTAGAAACAGTCACGCAATTGGCTTCTTAAGAGATCGCCGCACGCGCACTTTTTTGGCGATCTGCGATTGCACTAACCAAGCTACGGACACCAGTAAAATTAGCGGGGAGACGCGGTGGTCGCGTCATGAAACAGGATTTGAACCTGTGGCGCTGGCACAATGCTTCAAGTGCTTTGCACAGCTACGTCTTGTCCATTGTGCTCACGGGAGCGCTGTTTAATGGAGTGCTCGGTGTTCTATCCATTATGACAGTCTCGTGACAGCTGGCCGTAGCGTGTGTAGGCCAGAGGCCCTCCTTCTCGTAAAAATGATTTTTATTTCTCTGGCTGTTGCAAATGATATCAGTGGTTAATATAGGTGCCCTCAGTAAACAGCGCAACAAATAGACAGCAAACAGTTAGAAACAGTCCGCAATTGGCTTCTTAAGAGATCGCCGCCGCGCACTTTTTTGGCGATCTGCGATTGCACTAACCAAGCTACGGACACCAGTAAAATTAGCGGGGAGACGCGGTGGTCACGTCATGAAACAGGATTTGAACCTGTGGCGCTGGCACAATGCTTCAAGTGCTTTGCACAGCTTCGTCTTGTCCATTGTGCTACGGGGGGCTGTTTAATGTAGTGCTTTCGGTGTTCTATCCATTATGACAGTCTCGTGACAGCTGGCGTGGCGTGTGTAGGCCAGAGGCCCTCCTTCTCGTAAAAAATGATTTTTTATTTCTCTGGCTGTTGCAAATGATATCAGTGGTTAATATGAGTGCCCTCAGTAAACAGCGCAACAAATAGACAGCAAACAGTTAGAAACAGTCACGCAATTGGCTTCTTAAGAGATCGCGCGCCGCGCACTTTTTAGCGATCTGCGATTGCACTAACCAAGCTACGGACACCAGTAAAATTAGCGGGGAGACGCGGTGGTCACGTCATGAAACAGGATTTGAACCTGTGGGCTGGCACAATGCTTCAAGTGCTTTGCACAGCTACGTCTTGTCCATTGTGCTACGGGAGCGCTGTTTAATGGAGTGCTCGGTGTTCTATCCATTATGACAGTCTCGTGACAGCTGGCCGTAGCGTGTGTAGGCCAGAGGCCCTCTCTGGCTGTTGCAAATGATATCAGTGGTTAATATGAGTGCCCTCAGTAAACAGCGCAACAAATAGACAGCAAACAGTTAGAAACAGTCCGCAATTGGCTTCTTAAGAGATCGCGCGCATACGCACTTTTTTAGCGATCTGCGATTGCACTAACCAAGCTACGGACACCAGTAAAATTGCGGGGAGACGCGGTGGTCGCGTCATGAAACAGGATTTGAACCTGTGGCGCTGGCACAATGCTTCAAGTGCTTTGCACAGCTTCGTCTTGTCCATTGTGCTCACGGGGGGCTGTTTAATGTAGTGCTTTCGGTGTTCTATCCATTATGACAGTCTCGTGACAGCTGGCGTGGCGTGTGTAGGCCAGAGGCCCTCCTTCTCGTAAAAAAATGATTTTTTATTTCTCTGGCTGTTGCAAATGATATCAGTGGTTAATATGAGTGCCCTCAGTAAACAGCGCAACAAATAGACAGCAAACAGTTAGAAACAGTCGCGCAATTGGCTTCTTAAGAGATCGCCGCATACGCACTTTTTTAGCGATCTGCGATTGCACTAACCAAGCTACGGACACCAGTAAAATTAGCGGGGAGACGCGCGGTGGTCACGTCATGAATCAGGATTTGAACCTGTGGCGCTGGCACAATGCTTCAAGTGCTTTGCACAGCTTCGTCTTGTCCATTGTGCTCACGGGGGGCTGTTTAATGGAGTGCTCGGTGTTCTATCCATTATGACAGTCTCGTGACAGCTGGCCGTAGCGTGTGTAGGCCAGAGGCCCTCCTTCTCGTAAAAAATGATTTTTTATTTCTCTGGCTGTTGCAAATGATATCAGTGGTTAATATGAGTGCCCTCAGTAAACAGCGCAACAAATAGACAGCAAACAGTTAGAAACAGTCGCGCAATTGGCTTCTTAAAGATCATGCGCCGCGCACTTTTAGCGATCTGCGATTGCACTAACCAAGCTACGGACACCAGTAAAATTAGCGGGGAGACGCGGTGGTCACGTCATGAAACAGGATTTGAACCTGTGACGCTGGCACAATGCTTCAAGTGCTTTGCACAGCTACGTCTTGTCCATTGTGCTCACGGGGCGCTGTTTAATGGAGTGCTCGGTGTTCTATCCATTATGACAGTCTCGTGACAGCTGGCCGTAGCGTGTGTAGGCCAGAGGCCCTCCTTCTCGTAAAAAATGATTTTTTATTTCTCTGGCTGTTGCAAATGATATCAGTGGTTAATATGAGTGCCCTCAGTAAACAGCGCAACAAATAGACAGCAAACAGTTAGAAACAGTCGCGCAATTGGCTTCTTAAGAGATCATACGCCGCGCACTTTTTTAGCGATCTGCGATTGCACTAACCAAGCTACGGACACCAGTAAAATTAGCGGGGGGAGACGCGGTGGTCACGTCATGAATCAGGATTTGAACCTGTGGCGCTGGCACAATGCTTCAAGTGCTTTGCACAGCTTCGTCTTGTCCATTGTGCTCGGGGGGGCTGTTTAATGGAGTGCTTTCGGTGTTCTATCCATTATGACAGTCTCGTGACAGCTGGCGTGGCGTGTGTAGGCCAGAGGCCCTCCTTCTCG
>NW_025962343.1:0-4857 GCF_017589495.1 Alosa alosa
GTGCTGCTTGGTGAGGTGGGTGGTGTAAATGTCCTTCAGGGAGGGAGTGAAGCTGGTCACTGGTCTTCCCAAAAAACATCTAAAGAAATTGGCACTCATACAGAACTCTGGCTAGACTTTTAACTAAGACTAAGAAGAGAACACATCACCCCTGTGTTGGCTGAACTGCTGGCTCCCTATTTCCTATAGAATTGATTTTAAGGTTATGTTAATTACTTACAAAGCTCTGAATGGCATAGCACCTTCATATATCTCTGAGCTTTTAATATCTTATCAACCACAAAGGAAACTTAGATCATCAATTCTAATCTAATCATCTTTTAAAGTGCTCCACAAACAAAGTGGAAGCTGCGTTTATCCATTATGCCCCAAACTATGGAACACCCTGCCTCTGTACATCAAAGCAGGCTGAGTTCAGTAAATATTTTAAAAGATCTGAAAACATACCTGTACAGGAAAGCTTTTAGTTAACTCATCTTATCCTGTAGACTACATTTCCAGATTATTCTACATCTGCTACTATTGGAGGGGTGCAGCAGCCAAGCAGATGGGCTCTATTAAGTCAGGTTCTGCTCAAAGGTTTCTTCCTGGAATATGGGAGTTTTCCTTGCCACAGTTGCCATATAAGTGCTTGTGGTGGGTAACAGGGTTAAAGGCTGCCAGTCTTATGGCGTCATTTTCTATATTTTTGATATGTTGCTGAGTAGATCATAAACAGCAAAAAATGATTAATGACTGATTTGACTGACTATCATTGTGTTACATGCTTCAAATGTAAAAGCACTTTGAGCTGCATTCTGTGTGTATGAAAGGTGCTATACAAATAAAGCTTATTATTATTATTATTATTATAAGGTCCGGGGTCAGGAAAAAGACAGATTTTTGACAAATTTTCAAAATCTGTCAATTATCCAAATTATTTTTTATTTCACATCTAGACATGTGAAATGCATGAACTAAAAAAATGGTTTGATTTTTTTCGTACTTTTCAGATTTTCTTAGTTTTCATTTAAAGATCGGGGTCAGGAAAAAATTGAGATTTTTAGACAAATTTAAAAAAAATTTGTCCAAACTATTTTTATTTCACATCTAGACATGTGAAATGTATGAACTATGGCAAAAATTGAAAAAAATTGGTCTGATTTTTTCATTACTTTTCAGATTTTTTAGTTTTCGGTCAGGATGAGAGAATGTTTTTTTGTACAAATTTAAAAATCTGTCAGATGTTGTCCAAATGATTTTTTTATTTTCATGTCTAGACATGAATGCATGAACTATGAAAAAAAAAATTGAAAAAAAATTTGGTCTGATTTCTTCGTTACTTTTTCAGATTTTTCTTTAGTTTTTAGCGGTCAGGATGATGAGACAGATTTTTTTTTTAACAAATTTAAAATCTGTTAGATATGTCCAAATTATTTTTTATTTCACTTCTAGACATGTAGAAATGCATGAACTATGGGAAAAAAAGTGAAAAAAATATTGGTGTGATTTTTTGTTACTTTTTCAGATTTTCTTAGTTTTCATATAAGGTCGGGGTCAGGAAAAAAAGACAGATTTTGACAAATTTAAAAATCTATTCAGATATTGTCCAAAATATTTTTAATTCCGTCTAGACATGTGAAATGCATGATCTATGGCAAAAAAGTGAAAAAAATTGGTCTGATTTTTCAGTACTTTTCAGATTTTCTTAGTTTTTTCACATAAGGTCCGGGGTCAGGAAAAAGACCAGATTTTTTGACAAATTTCAAAATCTGTCAAATATTCAATCCAAATTATTTTTTAATTCCGTCTAGACATGTGAAATGCATGAACTATGGGAAAAAAAGTGAAAAAAAATTGGTCTGATTTTTTCATTACTTTTCAGATTTTTCTTAGTTTTAAGGTCCCGGTCAGGATAAAAGACAGATTTTTTTAACAAATTTAAAAATCTGTTAGATATTGTCAAATTATTTTTATTTCACTTCTAGACATATGAAATGCATGAACTATGGGAAAAAAAATTTGAAAAAATTTGTCTGATTTTCATTACTTTTCAGATTTTCTTAGTTTTCATATAAGGTCGGGTCAGGAAAAGACAGATTTTGACAAATTTCAAAATATGTCGAATATTGTCAAATTATTTTTTAATTCCGTCTAGACATGTGAAATGTGAACTATGGAAAAAAGTGAAAAAAAATTGGTTTGATTTCTTTATTACTTTTCAGATTTTCTTAGTTTTCGCAGTCAGGATGAAGACAGATTTTTTAACAAATTTAAAAATCTGTTAGATATTCAATCAAATAATTTTTTATTTCACTTCTAGACATATGAAATGCATGAACTATGGGAAAAAAGTGAAAAAAAATTTGTCTGATTTCATTACTTTTTCAGATTTTCTTAGTTTTCATATAAAGGTCGGGGTCAGGAAAAAAGACAGATTTTTGACAAATTTCAAAATATGTCAGATATTATCAAATTATTTTTTTTTTTTCCGTCTAGACATGTGAAATGCATGAACTATGAGAAAAAATTGAAAAAAAAATTGGTCTGATTTCTTCATTACTTTTCAGATTTTCTTAGTTTTGCGGTCAGGATGAGACAGATTTTTTTAACAAATTTAAAAATCTATTTAGATAATATTCGAAATTATTTTTTTATTTCACTTCTAGACATGTGAAATGCATGAACTATGGGAAAAAAAGTGAAAAAAAATTGGTCTGATTTTTTAATTACCAATTTTCTTAGTTTTCACATAAGGTCGGGGTCAGGAAAAAGACAGATTTTTTGACAAATTTAAAATCTGTCAAATATTGTCAAATTATTTTTTAATTCACGTCTAGACATGTGAAATGCATGAACTATGAGAAAAAAAATTGAAAAAAATTGGTCCTGATTTCTTTCGTACTTTTTCAGATTTTTTCTTAGTTTTTCACATGGTCAGGATGAAACAGATTTTTTAACAAATTTAAAAATCTGTTAGATGTTGTCAAATTATTTTTTATTTCACTTCTAGACATGTGAAATGCATGAACTATGGGAAAAAAGTGAAAAAAATATTGGTCTGTTTTTTAAATTGTTTTCAGATTTTTCTTGGTTTTTCATATAAGGTCCGGGGTCAGGAAAAAGGACAGATTTTGACAAATTTCAAAATATGTCCAGATATTGTCCAAATATTTTTTAATTCTTTTCAGAAGTTTTCACATAAGGTCCGGGGTTTTTTGACAAATTTCAAAATCTGTCAAAATATTGTCCAAATTGTTTTTATTTCACTTCTAGACATATGAAATGCATGAACTATGGCAAAAAAGTGAAAAAAAGAAATTGGTCTGATTTTCATTTTTCAGATTTTCTTGGTTTTCAAATAAGGTCCGGGGTCAGGAAAAAGACAGATTTTGACAAATTTCAAAATCTGTCAAATAATCAAAATTATTTTTTAATTCCGTCTAGACATGTAGAAATGCATGATCTATGAGAAAAAAGTGAAAAAAAATTGGTCTGAGTTCTTTTATTACTTTTCAGATTTTCTTAGTTTTTCGTGGTCAGGATGAGAGACAGATTTTTAACAAATTTAAAAATCTATTTAGATATTAATCCAAATTATTTTTTTATTTCACTTCTAGACATATGAAATGCATGAACTATGGGAAAAAAGTGAAAAAATTTGTCTGATTTTTTCATTACTTTTCAGATTTTCTTAGATTTCATATAAGGTCCTGGGTCAGGAAAAAAAGACAGATTTTGGCAAATTTCAAAATATGTCAGATATTTTCAAATTATTTTTAATTGCGTCTAGACATGTGAAATGCATGAACTATGAGAAAAAAAATGAAAAAATTGGTTTGATTTCTTTCATTTACTTTTCAAGATTTTCTTGGATTTTCATATAAGGTCCGGGGTCGGGAAAAGACAGATTTTGACAAATTTCAAGTATGTCAGGTGATATTGAGTGTTTTTTAATTCAAATCTGAGCATATGTAGGAAATCATGAACTGGCAACTTAAAAAAGAGTGAAAAAAAATTGGTCTGATTTACAAGTACTTTTGGAATTTTCTTAGTTTCCTCGGAGTCCGAGTCCAGGAAAGAACATTTGACAAATTTCAAAATATGTCAGATATTGTCCAAATTATTTTTAATTCTTTTCAAGATTTTTCTTAGTTTTCACACATAAGGTCAGGGTCAGGAAAAAAGACAGATTTTGACAAATTTCAAAATCCTATCAAATGTGTCAAATTATTTTTATTTACTTCTAGACATGAAATGCATAGACCATGAGGAAAAAAAGTAGAAAAAATTGGTCTGATTTTTTTTCGTACTTTCAGATTTTTCTTGAATTTTTCTTATAAGGTCCAGGGTCAGGAAAAAAGACAGATTTTGACAAATTTCAAAATCTGTCAAATATTCATCCAAATAATTTTTTTAATTCACGTCTAGACGTATGAAATGCATGAACTATGAGAAAAAAGTGAAAAAAAAATTGGTGATTTCTTTAGGTGGACAGATTTTCTTAGTTTTTACAGGGTCAGGATGAGAGACAGATTTTTAACAAATTTAAAATCTATTGAATGATGTCCAAATTATTTTTTGGCTTTGCGTCTAGAACATATAGATAGAACTATGGGAAAAAGTGAAAAAAATTTGTCTGATTTTATTTAAGTACTTTCAGATTTTCTTAGTTTTGGCAGTCAGGATGAGACAGATTTTTAACAAATTTAAAAATCTGTTAGATGTCAAATTATTTTCTTTCCATCTAGACATATGGAAATGCAAGACTATATAGGAAAAAAGTGAAAAAAAATTTGACCTGATTTTTCGTACTTTTCAGATTTTCTTAGTTTTCATATAAGGTCCGGGGTCAGGAAAAAAGACAGATTTTGACAA
>NW_025962344.1:0-52966 GCF_017589495.1 Alosa alosa
TAATATACTACAAAAACTCTTGGCCTCAAATACAATAGATTTAATCTCATATTTATTTACATTACTAAACCGAGAAGGACGTCTTCGCGATTACTGAATCAGGAAACATCACTTACAAGAGATCGCTAATCTCAGTATTACTGCCATTAAATGAGTGGCATTTAGTCACCGTGTGTGTAGGCCCAGTAGGTTGTTCGACGGAGGTGCGATGATATTGGTGCTGGAGACCAGAGGGACCAGGCATTGAGGAGGACGTCGTACCAAATTTTTGTTTTGCAAGTTTGCAGCGAGCCTTCGTAGCCTGGAGCTGGTTACCGCTTGTAACCAAAAGCAGAAATCCTGTGATCTAGCCATGTCTCGTTGGAAGTGTAGCCTACACTTTCCCATTTTCCACACGTAGCCAAGTTTAACAAACTCGGAGGAGATGCAGATATTTTGGTGGGCAGGTATTGCATTTATCATGTGATCAAAGTTTTACCACCGCGTACGCACACCAATATCCCCCAGAAAGAACTACAACAGAGAGGGTTAAAGCGGAGAGGATCTTTGACTACAAATACACCGAAACCAACGTTCTGAGGGCAGCATCGTTGGTTAGCAAAGACTCTAGGCCTCTTTTTGCTACTTTGTATAACTTTCAGGCCGGTGTTTCCTCTAAACAACGAGGGTAAAACCTTTAGACCTTGACTTGATGAAATTTAAGACTTTAATAAATATACTGTACCTGACCGTTTTGGCAAGGTTTTAAGGCCTTAAATTTAAAGTTCAGAATTTTAGACTTTACATCTCTGTGGGAACCTCCTTAAAGATTGCAGCGCCCCTAGGGGCTAAACAACACCACAGATTTTTTTGTGCATCCTCCACAATGAGTCCTGTCAGTGTACCAAGTTTGGTTTCGATAAGTGAAAGTGTTCCTGAGATATGAACTATTTCCTGTTTAGCGGCGACACCACCGCTTTCTGTTGGGCTGACGGGTGACCGCTTTCAAAATCAAAAATCCTTCTGCTAACTTTTTTTAGAGGTTTGGTCTGGAGGACCAAGTAAGTAAAGTTTTGTGAAGATTTGAATAAATTTGTAACCCAGAAAGTTTAGTCGCCAAACTGGCCAAACTGGCTATATAGCAGGAATGGCATTGCCATGCCATGAGCACTCACAGCAAAAGTTTACTGCAATTGGAAAAAAGAATGGCTGAGAAATAAGCCCATTTACTTTGTTACAGTGCCCCTATTAAATTACACCAATGTCCTTGTGCGTTCTCACAATCAGCTACCATGTCCCTCTAACAAGTTTGGACTACACACCAAAGTACAGATGTGAGCTCACTTTCTCTTTATTACAGCACCCTAGAGGTCAAATATATCTCACTTTCCCTTTGCATGTCCTCACACCAGCTAATATGTCCATGCATCAAGTTTGGATTTTATACATCAAAGCGTTGCTAAGATAGGAGTCACTTCCCATTGCAGCGCCCCTAGAGGCCAAATGATTCCAATTTCCTAGTGCGTCATCAATCAGGTAACAGGTCCTTATACCAAGTTTGGACTTTTACACTGAAGCGTTGCTGAGATACAAGCTCACTTCCTGTATTACAGCGCCTCTAGAGGCCGCCACATGATGCTACTGTGGTAGTGCGTCCTCACAATCAGATACCAAGTCCCTGTACCAAGTTTGGACTTCATACATTAAAAGCATAGCCGAGATGTCAGCCCACTTCCTGTTAGGGCGGCATCGTCGCCATGTGTGATTGTTGTCACGGCAAACAAACTTGAAAAAAATAAAAAATCTGACAAGTATTGTTTGTGGCTCGGTCTGAAGATCATCTCCTCGCCAAGTTCTGTGAAATCGGATAGAAATTTGTAACCGCTGAAACTTTCGTAGAGTTTGACTAAATCCACATGGCGGAGGTCCAATATGGCGGAAAGTGACGGGATAGGGGTAGATGAACCGATGGTCCAAGGATTCAGACGCTACCTCAATTGTGAAAACTGACGTTATCAAGGATCACGCATGAACATGTCCAGCATTGAACTGGTGGTGGCGCTAGAGCGTTCAATGGCGCATAAAATTGCCAGGAGTGATTGGGACATTGTCCTGAATGATAATGGTATCAAGTTTGCTATGTCAACCAAAAGCGTCACGGAGATGTTAGAACCACTTCCCGTTTGGCGTTTCGCCGCTGTATTTGATTACGTCACAGGCAAACAAATTTGAACTGGAAAATCTGCAAGTATCGCTTTTTTTGGCGAAGCTTAAGAGAAGATCATCTCCGCCAAGTTCGCGGAAAATCGATGAAATTTCTGACTCGCGAAACTTTTCAGAGAGTTTGGACCAACCAATATGGCGAGGTCAATATGGCGAAAGTGATGTAATAGGGTCATTGAACTTAGGTCGGTCCAGGGATTCCAACGTGCCTGATATGTGAAAAAAATCGACGCATCGGCCAATGAACACTACGCGTGAATGCAATCCAGGTTCACCCACAGAAGCGCCAGAGTGTTGGGCATAGAGTTCTGAAATTGGTGAGAGTGATCATGGGACACGCGCTGAATCAGTGTGGCAAATTTCTTTATAATTTAGACCCAGCAGTCTAATTTTTTTCGGCCAGATTTTGACCGCTGGTGGCGCTTGATGGCTGGGTTTAGAGGTCCAGAATGAGTGTGAGTGGTCAGTGGAGTGTCCCAAACTTTCTGCCGTAACGACCTCTTTTTTGTATTGTATGCTCTATGGGCCATAGACCTAATATGAAGTGTAATAATAATAGGAAAGGATTAATTGAAAGTTCATATTTCGCTGCTTGGCCCCCCCCAATAATAATATAGATAGGAAACTTAAGAAGAACAACAAGATGCATTCGAGGAACTGGCGTAAAGTGTGTTTGTTTGCACGGGTCACCACCGAGCAGACAGTGAATATGCTACTTGAACCTGGCATGATCAGCAATTCTAACAGTGCCTCATTTTTTCAAAAATCAAGCGCATAGGTCAAAGGAATACGTGTATTAACATCAGGGCTGCACGCTAACTTTTTTTTGCAGCACTGGTGCTACAGAGGTTAAAAGTTTGTAGCACCAGCCACAAATTCTGTAGCATCGATATAAACCTCTAAAAAATCTCTAAAACAATCATAGTAGGGCAGTTCATTACAATTCATCAATTGTGGCTGGGATCTAAGCCTACTGCAACTGGATTGATAAAAGGTCATGTGAAGTTGCAAACATTTCACCTGGCTACATTGTGTTTGAGATGAACAAAAGCTATCAGCATGATATGTTATTTGTTGTTGTTTTGTAAAACAAAAACAATCCTTGACAGTTCCATGCAGTTTGACTTTTTCCACAGGTATCAGGACTACTGCTTGGTAGACTATGGTTACATAAAGCATGAAGTGTGCTCATTTGAGACAGATAGAAGCTAACATCCCGTGGACTTTTTTTCTAGAAGTTTTAGGATCTGAATGGTGTTGTTGGATACTAAGTTGTTTGTTTTAAACTGAACTAAAAGTGCAAAGCAACAAGGCGATTGCCACAAACTTCTAGCCTCCTGCTTGCCTAATCTGAATTCACCTCAGCCCGGTCGGAAGATACTTTGCTTTAGGCTAAACATAGCCATCACTTGTTGATTCGCTAGCGATAATTTGCAGGTATAGTGTTGTTTGATTTGAAGTTAGATTGTTTGGATACTAGCCTACAAACAAGTAGACATGTTTTTAATCGCCAGAGACTACCAAGTTGAAATCAAAGTAGTCACATCGATTCCCCTTTTCACAGAAGTAGCCTATAGCCTACACACGCACTTCAAACAAACAAACAAGCTGCCACAGGAAGCCTACACCGGTGACCGAAGCGCCCGGTTGCGAACGCCGCGAAACAGAAGACGGGTTCATTTGTTTTAACTTAGGGCCTACGCCGCCATTTGGCTATCTGATGTAGCCAGTTGCGCTGATCACAGTAGAAGGTACTGCTGTAGCCTCCTGTCGTCTCACACGCGATGCATTGTATTGCCATAAGCAAAATCCGTATCGCGACCAGTGCTACATTGGTAAACTCATCCATCGCATAAACTATTTTTTTTGTAGACAGCCCTGAACATACATCCTAAATGCCAAAACACATTTTTACTAGCTGCAGCAAACCCCTAGGTCAAAGGGCACCAAATTATATATGTGTCCTCACAATGGAGTCCTGATCCCTGTACCAAGTTTTGTTTTGATAATGAAAAGTGCTTAGATATGAGCTAACTCCTTTAACTCTAGCACCCCCCCCCTAGTGGTTAAAAAAAAAAAGTCACCAAATGTATTGGTGTCTCAGGATGGGGACCCAAGTCAATATATCGAGTATCCAGTTTGTTTTTTATATGTGAAAGCATTGTCGTAGATGTGAGCCTATTTCCCTGTGATTATAGTGCCTCCTAGTGGTCAAATGACGCCAAATCAGTGGCGATTGCTGCCTTTTGGAACTGGGGAACCCCTGATAAAAAATGTATTAACATTATTAAATGAATATTATTAAGGTGCTGTATTAATTTTGAGGCAAAAAATTATTCCAAACCCTGAATATACCAAACAGTAGGCTACAGAGCATGGCAGACATGGCATATCGTAGCTCAATAATCGCTATATAGCTGCCGCTTACCTAACTTACCTAAAACACACAACTGAAACAAAGCAAGTCACAAACTCTGTAACTCCACATTACAGTTTTATTTACAGTATGCTATTTACAAAGACAAATAGGAACCCCCCCACTGTATTGCTCCCAAATTATTTGAGCTGCAACTGCCTTGACTTCACCTGCCAATATTAACGCCAATGCATCCCTGAACATCTCTGGGTCAGATCGACACGCTGTCAATCAAAAGAGTCCATCCTCTATGACGTTCCTCCAATCGCCATACAGAAGCTCGGGCGCCTGGGCCATCCCACTGTCCCATTCACTCCCCAGAGACTTCTGGCTTCCTGGAAATGACAATTTTGTGGCGCTTTGTCCAATAAAACGGTAGCTTTTCTGCACTGAGATCAGCCCACCTGTAGTGCCATTGAAAGTCCAGTGAAGCCGAAGCCGCCTATGGGTTTTTTTTGCATGGTTTTGATGGATCGTGGTCGCCACAGCAATGTACACGGGTGCGAATCATCGAGCAATGACCGCAAAACCTTATTGCTGAACAACTAGTTATGAAGATGAACATGTTTTCAGTATGTTCAGTTGGGAATAATAGGCTAGAAGCTAATGTAATAGTGTTATTTGATGAGATTTTCTCCGTGATATTTTAAAGGAGGCTGAGCTTCCTGTAGTCTTAGAGCAATCAGCCTCTGCCTAAAATGTATTGTGCATCCTCAGTATGGGGTCCCAAGTCTATGTACCAATTTTGGTTTCGATATGTGAAAGCTGCTCCTAAGATATAGACCATATTTCCTGTTTGGCTATGCCGCTAATTTTGTTTGCATGTGATGGCAAATCCGCTGAAAATCAAAAAATCCTTTTTTAATTTTTTTTGACACATCCATAATGCCAGTGAAATGCCTTTGGTATTTGTATGATGTGAATGATACATTCATTTTTTGTGCATTTTTCTCATGTGCATTCTTCAATAAAAAATAGCATGCTCAAATTTCATGTAATCATTCACATCATACCATACCATCACATTTTATTATGTAATAAATATTGAATAGCCTAGTAACACAGCTGAAACATACACGATTGATGTAGTATCTTTGTAACATTATTAAATGAATCTGGTACTATGCCTATGCCTACGCTTATAAAGAGGAGTGATTTTACTGATTCACAAATAACGTTAGCATTTAATTTACATGTTGACAATGAGTAGCCTAGTTTTGGTTGTTATATGCTTATTGCATGTTAGTTATGCCTATTAATGCAAAATTGTTTCCTCAATGCATTAGAAGCTCCTGTAAATGCGATAGGATTTTCAAAACATGTATGTAAATGCACAAAAAAACGGTTAGTGAATAGGTCTGTGAGTTAGGAGTCCTCTCACTTTTGCTGTCACAGAGGTGTGGAAAGGTGTGATTTGTTGGGGCAGGGCCGGATTAACCAATGGGCACAAATGTCTGATGCCCCCCCCCTGCCCCCCTCAGCTAATGTGAATCTACGGTCAGTTAATAGGCCTATATCGCGGAAGCCCGCACTCATTGTTTCCGCTAAAAAAGGAGTAATTTTGGCTTTGTCGAACTGGTCATTGTAGGCTAATGTAAAATAAACTTCCAAAACTAATCTAAAAAAATATTTATCTTCTTTCAGTTAATTCAAAAGTTTCCAAAAAAGTTAAAAACAGATGATTTGATGCCATTGATATACGCGCAAATAATATAGCCTAGATATTCCAATATATTCTGTATCATATGTGTTTATTTTAGAGGAAAATTAACGCCATTTTTGAGCAATTTGACTGCCCCAGGCCCAGTTTCCTCGGCTAACAACGGAGACACGCCTTAAGAGGGTTTTCAATATCCATCTTACGACGTTTCGCTTGGTTTTTTCGTTTCCTAATGAGCGTCAGAAAGGAACGCTGCTGCACTGTTTAACTCATTGAGTTCTATATGCTGAGTGCCAAAAAACGAATATTATGTTTTTTAGCTTTATTACTAAACCATTAATTTTAACACACCTAAATGTGATTTTGGGAACTCTGTGATGAATGGAAATTAAATATATGATCGATCGAAAACTCAAGAAACGCGACAATCTGATTTTATCTGGACATTTTATCATAACTCGCTTTTTGATGGTTGTCGCTTTTGGGTTGAATCAGTGACGTTAGGCATGTCAGCTCAAAACCAGGCCATTTTCATGTGGTCTGTCACTAGGTGGCAGTCTGCCAGGTCTCGCTAGGTCACTTCCTCGAAACTTTACAGGGCAACACACTATTATTTCATGAAATACGTTATTTCAAATATCGCTATAAAAAAACAGGGAGTTTTGATAAAAAACTAGCCACCGTTTAGGATTGGGATTTTTTTTATTAGGAACAGAGGCTGTAGAAATATTACCTAAGGTTTAAATTCAACGAGAGCTTAAAGCCTTCACCTTTCAAACGAGCCATTGTATGTGGCTCATAGTTATAATACAGAATATCATGCTGTGGCTGTACAAAAAATCATCAACAATGGTCTAGATTGCTGGCACTCTAGGACAAAGCCTCTAAAAACAGCTAGTTGTTCTGGGTAATAGTTGTGTATTGCCCCAGGACAGTAACGCCACAGCTATAGGCCCACTATTTAAACCGGATCTGCCACATTAATTCACATCAATACAAAAAATAGAAAACACTTTGGACATCTGCATGTAAGCACATCCCAAGTAGGCTAGGTTATATACCACACAATAAGATATAAATAATTTCGTAATTATTTAAGATTAGATTGTTGCACTATGTAATAATTTTTCAAGCGGTGTCAGTTTTAAGAACACAATTGAAGATAAGAAAGAAGTCGCAGTAAGAAAGTCAGGAAATGTGTAGGCTTAGATTTTGATGCAGTACAGACTAAACTTCACATGTTCCTATCTCTGCTTTTACCTCATAGGCCTAATAAATTATAGCCTTCACTTTTTCTTAGCAAAGACAATGCCAAACTATTCTGGCAACGCCTCGCTTCATAACCAGGATTGCATTTTGGTCCGCTTCATCACATTATTATGACCATTAATGTAGGCTTATACTATTTTGCACACCAAAAACTAAATTCATCAAACACAATGTTAATAAGAAACGAAATTGATTATGTATTCTAAGTTGTAATTCCTCTGTATGTCCTGTTGGTGACTCAGTGATAAGTACTGTTAAGACGCCTAAATGGGTAACGAGATCTTCTGGAGCACCTGCCAGAGATTCACGAGTGTTTACATGACGCCCTAAAGGAGAATTCGCAAGATATTGACCTAAAGTGTATTGAAACATGATACCGAAAGTGCGTGAACGTGATGTCTCATAGCCCATCTCGCTTGTCCCCCGCACTCCAAAAAAATCTGGCGCCAGTTAGCCGATGCTACCAACAGCTTTTCAATAGTGGTGCTTCTCGGCATCGGCTAGCCATGCAACAAATCACTGTTTTACACCCATTTACGCAGGCTCAATGTATTCCTACACACTTCATTGGTAGACTGAGGTCCTGACATTTAAAAAAAACGCAGACATTGAGAACTTTGATAAAGCACTGGTAGTTTACTTACAAGAGCCCATTTATACAGACAGTATTCTTCACGTAAGTTTAGCGCTGGCAGCCACTTTGAATTTAGTCACTATAAGTCGAGCAATCCAGTAAGAATGAACAGGTATGATAAGGGATCAGGATCTCAAAATAATTCAGTGGAAAATGCATGGATTCCAGTTGCTGCTACTGGAAGAAACTGAAATCCACAACACTACAGGTTCTTATGTGTGCTCGGCCATCAGCTTAAAATAATCATGGTTTCCACAGGTGTATATAAAAATCACACCTCGATTATGAATGCAGACTGCATGGTGCCCTTACAAATACACCTGTGTAAATGGACCTGATGAAACCCATGAATTGTATACAGATAGAATTGATACCTAATGTCTTCTTGTGGGTGTGCTACTTATACATCATACACCTTATCACAGTCACTAAAATATTTGTTTCCATTGTGCCAGTACAGCTTTTGTGAGAGAGAGAATGTCCCAGTACTATTAGTATCTTGTAACTTGACAGTAATACATTTATTTACTTTTAGGTACCCAAACAGAATACTTCATGAAAAGTATGAGTATTGATACAAGCACTTCGATACACCATGGCCATGGGGCCTGCTACCTCTACTGCCATCAAGCCTGTTCATTCAAGGCCAGCTAGAAGACTCAGGTTGATCAAGAGGGTGAGGAGGATGAAAGTTTAATATCTCCAATAATAACACCTGATGGCTCCACCTATGGCCCAGCAATCAAAGCAATGTAATAAAATCATCACAGCCAACAAATGTGTTTTTTGTGTGTTGTCCCTTCGACCCCCAGGACAATAAATACATGTCGTAAAACAACAACCAAGACCTTTTTTCCTAAATAATCCCAGCAACACTACAAAGGATCTGTAGCCAGATGTCTGTAATTGCCTGGGCAAAAAGAGGACATTGTTAATTCTGTGCATAGTTTGGATGTTCTTGTTTCGTGTTTTGCATTATTTTAATAGACTGCATATTACTATTTGTCAGTGTTTCAATGGACCACCTAGCAAAAAAAAAAAAAAAAAAACAGTAGACCTACTTCAACAGTATATTACAATAATAGGCCTTCTTACTGAAACCACCTTGTTTATTGTCTTTAAACCTTGCTTATGTGTCAGGAGGATTCATATGATTTAAACTGGCATAGTTATCAGTGTTGCAGAACTGTTTTGGATTTTACATACGTTGAAATCAATATTGCAAAACAACTCATCTATTATATTTTACCAGCATCTATCATAGGGACACTTGAGATAGCTTTTATGGACCACACTTTGAGTACCACTGCTATATGTAAATATAATAAAGTTGTTTATAGAAAATTGACCTGTTTTGTATATTTGTTTTAGGAGTTTCACTGCTTTTGTCCCTTTTAAGCTAAAGGTTTATTCTTACCTTCATATCTTCTGTCTCACAGAGGGCCATATAGTCAGCCATAGTCAATGTTTAGTGCATTTTGAAGGAGTACATTATGCTAAGGCAGACTGGTTTAATCCTGGGTACAGGGTCATACAGACAACAGGGGTACTGGTGTTGCTCCATTTTTCTTAACCATGAGTAACTCTTACTTAAAAAAAGTATATAGAATCTTAGTATTTGGGGACAAAATATTATAGTAATCTTATAGAATAATTGGGACATACTGTAGAAGTACTACCACAACTCTATAATATCCTGTAAATTGCTTATAGTTTTTCTATAGTAGTCTTATAGCACTATAGTATGTCCAAATACTATAGTATTCCTATAAGATTACTGTAATATTTAGTCCCAAAATACCAGGCGATTCCTATAGGTAGGCTACTTTTTCCTGTCATACGTGACAGAAAACAACTGAGTAGGCTAACCTCTGCCAATGTCAGGAAGCTATCAAAGCCATAGTTCTCTATTACCGGAGAAGCTTCCTAAGCACACATTCCCTGCTTCTGTAGGCATTCTGGTACAATTCCAGCAAAATATAGCTGTGGTAGGCGTGTTTTATTTAGATCTATATATAGATATTGAGCTATGACCAAGTGGTCTTTCAATGATAGTACTGAATTTAAACCATAACTATCTAGCTATTCCGATAGCATTAGCAGGCTAGGTCAGTGGCTGAACTGTTTAGGTGCTTACCTGTGTTGTGAAGTAAACATCTACTGTGAAGATTGCAAAGACTTTGACTGTGTAAAGAAATAGGTCTTCATTTTAAAACGTTTCCAACTGCTTTATTACTTGGAAAGCAAGATGACGATTGTCACAAACGTTTACCTCTTTTTTTAGGAGAAATTTCTTAATTGACAGGCAATTGTTACCATTCTATTAAACCAACATTCACCGACAAACGATCAGAAGCGGTTCTTCTTCCTTACCGAATAGATCAAAACACATGGCTGTATCTCCGAAGACATTTTGTGCAACAGTTTTGACTCGAGTTTTAGCCAGGTTGTAGCACCAAAGTTGAATGGCGGAGCATAGCACAGGCAGAATCGGATGAGGATGCACTGGAGGAAGCGTCACAGTACTGTTAGCCAATCAGAGGTGAATTCATTAGTATGTCATTAATATTCATGACTAGAGGCGAAATCCAGTCATTCCCTCCCCGCCCACCTTCCCCACCAAACTAGAACAGCATGAAAACAGACGCAGACAAGCATTTTTTTTCACCAAAACCGGCTCAATAGGCATTCATCAATACTACAGACTTCACTGCAAATGAATGAAAACGATGATGAGACCTTACACCACTTAAAAGTTCAACGAAAAGTTGCCATTGCTGCTGCTAAAGAAAGAGATGTGGACGGGCGGCAGGGCATGCCCACGAAAATAAAATTAACGCAACACAACACAGACCCTGGCTTCTCCGCGTCAGCTGAAATGAACGAACACAGAACCCGCTTCTCTCGCGGCAGTCACTGACAGTAGCCTTAGAATAAATGCATGGGGAAAAAAAACACTTCATCGATAATCGCCGCACAGCAGCAGTTTGTGACGTTGTCATTAGTGTAACCTCATGTATGAAAACTAGCTAGGCAATACTAGCCCACTTTGAAAATATTGCCGTGGCAATACTGGTGACGGCGGCCATTTCGAAGTAGCCTAAAGCATAGGCTAATGATTCAAAACATATACAAAGTCCATATTCCTGTGGCTACTGAAATTTGGGTATATCGCTAACTGTAACCCACCTCTGAAGTTTTCGTGACACATTGAAAATACTTTTAATGAACCTGACGTGTTCTTCATTCTCTGATTCTAAAATGTCATTTTGACATTAAAACTTAATACAAAGTGGTTTTGAGCCATTTTAAATCGCTGAGCTGCAGCATTGATGTCAGACTGCGCGCCCGCTCACTGACAGCCAGGGCATATACATTTCTTCTGCTGCTGCAACTGGATTCACTGCAGTTAACCAAATATTTCTTTTATTAGGGCAAGGCAGGCATATTTCTGGCTATTATATTATTTCTAAACCAGTCTACAGCAAAGTCTGTAGTGAAGTCTGTGTAGGTTTTCCGGATCTCATTTCTTTTATATTTTAGACACCCTGCTCAAGAGCCATCTGCCGTTGTTTGGGTTGTTGCAGCGCCACTGAGAAATACAATTAAAGTCACAGGATTCCGCTGCGGATGTCACGTGGGCGAACCCTCGAGGGAAGCTGGCCAATTTAGTAATGCCCACTGTCCTCTGTAAAGTGTGTTTTCCACTGCTGTTGCTTCAGCTTTCAACCGCTGACACCACAAGTTTGAAAACGCCCTCCTTCCTCGCTTATTTGGCCAAGATGGCTGGCCCATTGAGGGCTTAAAAGTGTCCGCCGCTCCACACTCAGCTTTTGACCGTTATGAGTGCACCATCCGGGATCTTGCAGCTCTTCGTGGTTGTTGGAATTTTCAGTGTGAACACCTCATGCACTCAAATTAGTAATAGGCGCAGAAGTATCGCCGATTTGAGACAGTCACAGATGAAAGTTGTTAACGCTATTAAAGCAACACCAAAGAATTTTTGTACCTAAAAAAATGTTTCCAAAATTGTTTCCGTGGTTCATCAACTCATAACAGGGTGAACGGGCCATTCTGCATTTCGGCCATGTCTCTATCGGCTATAACCGAACTATGTAGTTTGCCAGATGGTAGCGGGTTTGTAGACATGGAAATCGAGACATAAGAAATTTGATTTGACTTGCATGATGTCCGAATACATATACTTTCATAAAATCATGCAACATATTCTACCTTTGTCTATGGACATCAAGTATTTGCAAAGCCGTTGCTGGATAAAACAAATAGCTGCGCGACCAGAGGAAAAGTTCTTTGGTGTTGTTTTAATAACCTTGCAAACTTCCATGGGACATATGGGAGGTAACATTATTTAAACTTAATAAATGTAGTGTTGATACATAATACATGTAGTGTTGCTCTTACTGGAAAGAGTGCGATAACGCTAAAACAAATTAATTAAGTAACATTAGGCTAATATGTAGTTATTCACCCCTGATTTTGCTGAACCGTAGTTTAGTAACGCTATATCCATGGTCACACAGACCCATCATATAATGGATGTGAATGTGGCAAGTATGATGCATTTGGAGAATTTCAATTACCAGAAATATCATGCCGCATAAGTAGGGATCTTTAGTTTGTGAATGGTAGTGGTAGGCTACATGTTCTTCTATTTCATAGCCCTTATTTGCCCCTTTGTTTGATGTACCCTGACTTGCACTGGGAGTGTATGTGTTTAATTAAGATGTATGTGGAGTGTAGTAGTGATTCAGTGATGGTCTTTTCATGTTCTGTGTGTTTTGCAACTTATTGATCCTTCTGTTCCCTGTTTGCAGGTGGTGTGTTGTGAGGACTGTTGCCTTGAGAACACTGGGTGTATTCTGAATATCTTAAATGTGTGCCACTTCCATACAGAAGAAGTCAATGTATTGTACTGCATACATCATTTTGTTTAATCCTATCTTTTATTGATAGAGCCCTCACAAATAAACTGATATCAAGAATAAACATAGATGGTGAAGATGGCAAGGGTGCTCCTCTGTATGTAATTATCATTGTAGGCTCACACCTGATTGGATTGCCTTTAGGCTACTTTATCTTTACTAGGATTTTTATCTTTAATCAACAATAACAAATTGTATGGCAATTGCTGTTTTACTTGTTTAGGTGCCATCCAGCAGTCCTTGCGCCTTGGAGCCAGAGGCTGCTGCAAGTCAGATGAGTTAGGCATCAGAAAGGTGGTGTTAGCAAGAAGGCAAGAGTTGCTGACAGTGATGTGATTAGGTATGATATCACAGAGACAGATACACAGTAGAAGTGTAGGGTCACTTTGAAATGTCCTTCTTTATATATATATATATATATATATATTTTTTTTTTTTAAACACTGACATATTCTAAGTGTACCCCCCAAACTTTATTATGCTGCATATATTGTACAGATCTGCATTACTTCTAACTATTGCACCTGACTTGTAGGTTTGTTCTTTTTATATATAAACACTGACATATCTGTACCCCCCAAACTTTATTATGCTGGTGTAGGCTATACTGTACACATTCGCATATTTCTAACGCCAATGTTTGATGTCATATTGATATTGAATTGACATCAAATGCCCACTGCATTGCAGCACTATTGAACAATTTGTTCTACTATTACCCAAACATCTAATCTTCAAAACCAAAAATCCAATCCTTTCATAATTTTGCATTATTTTTTAAGTAGGCTAGGCTGAGGGGGGGGTTTCAAAGGGCATTCTGGCATTGCCCGGTGCAAAATAATTTCATAAATTTCGCTAATTCAGTAGGACATGAGTCAAGTGACACGTCACGGGTTTGATTTGATTATTTAATTGTGTTCTCTTCAGGTCAAAGTAAAGAGGCCATACAAATTCAAACGGAACCACTCATCTACTAAATCACAACGCTGGATCGGGAGGTAGGGCTCTACACGGCTCCTTTAAAACATGGACCGAAATAAAATGTCTGCAGGGGAAGACAGTTTTATATAACGAAGGAATGTACCATTTATTATTTCAAACTATGATATGTGCAATTCGAAAGGTTTCTTTTCAGCCGCGGGTGCAGTTAGAAGCTGCTCATAAATGATATTGCCCAACTTGTTTTCAAACGTTTGAAACACACACTATTCCACTCTCCCACCCCATATCAGAAAAGGAATTTTGAGACGATTTGGGAGGAAGGTACCCAAAGTGCACCGTAGATTGAATCGCTAGTTGGTGCTGTCCTCCACGAGCTTGATTTCTGTGACAACTCGACTAACGGAAAGATACCGCAACATCCATTGTCCCCGGGCACCGATTATCCAGGTAAGGGGCGTAGACTCAATGAAAATTATGCATTCTATGAAAATGGTCATTATTTGTGTTGTGCGATAAAGAAGCTTTGAGTAAAGCTCTTTCTCTCCCTATTGTTCAGCTGCAGACATACCGATTAGCAGAATAGGCTGTTAACGTTAAGGAGAAGCATAATGTTAAGAAAAGTACAACGTTAATGGATTGAAAGGAGATGTTCCTTGTTTGTTAAAGACAGCAACGCACGAATCAGAAAACATTTGCTTTATTAACGTTATCGAAGCTTAGCGTTACGAGGGTGTGTATATTCCATGTTAGATTAACACTTTGATATAAACCAGTACATATTTGAACAAAGCGTATTTTTTCTCATGCTTTTTTATTTTATTAAGGAGATGTACCAAATTAACTAGAACGTCACGTTATCGCTACGTTAGTTGTCAACCAACAACAACAACGACATTAACAATAGCTAGCCGCACGTTTGCTTTACTGGACTGCTACGACTAACGGTAACGTTAACATAAACTCGGATATCATGGCGAACACTGGGGAAAGCTAAATCTGAAGCTCTGTAAGCAATGTTAAAGTGGCCAACGTTAATGTGAGTGGCCCATCGCATCCCTGTCAGCTCCATCATCACCTGAGCAGTTAACGGTGATGCCTAAACATCGTCATCTAGTTTCGAGGGCAAAAGCAAGTCGACTCCATTACCCTTCGTTGTTATGCATGTCGCGGTTAAGATACATGAAAGCTAACGTCCCGTTCATCACACTGGGGTTGCTTGCGTCAACATTTATGATTGTTGAATACAAACAAAAAATAGCCTATGTTGGGCAATGTTAAAGCTAAACAACCGTGGCGTTTCAATCGAGAGCTTGCTGGCCAACAGGCCTAGTTGTTCATCGTGCTGATAAGGACAAGGGGTCCTAGACATTTGATATGTCTAGTAATGGTTTTTTCATCTAAGATAGTCATTGGTTGTATTGCATCGAGAGACAGCCTCATTTTGTATCTAGCTGGCATAGATCTATTCCTTTGACATGTCTGAGCCACTCCATAGTATATTAGACGTGAAAAAATACATTCCTCGCCCTTCAACAATTCATAATTTTAAACTTAGTTAACTGTTGGCTGCATACTCCTGGGCACATGTGCAATGTAAAATTGCAGTTGATTTAGCCAAAGGCATTTTCTTAGAGGACTTAATGATTTGTGACTGTGATCTGCAAAATGAGTCACAGTGACCAAAAAAGAATAAAATTGAGATTTTAATACGGGCAGAGGACGAGTAAGCTTTTAAAACAATATCCTGGTCAAAAGTCATATCACAAATCGCTGTCAAGATACAGCTTTTGAATTATGGCAACCCACCAACTTTTTCCCCAATTGAAAACTGAGAAAATCATGTGTGAAGTTACAGGTTACAGACAGGCACACAGTGTAGGATTTGCCCACTTTGAATGTAACTTTTGTAATCCTTTACATTCTTGCCTTGGACTATGAAACCAATTGACTATGAAATGTCTCTTATTTCATATAACACCAAAAAAATGTAAATTCAATATTTTAAATGGTTTTTTAAGTAATCTGCCTATATCTCAAAAAATATGCTAATTTGTGGCTAATTTTGTCAGATCGGGTCACATTTAATCAAAACGCCTAGTCTGAACTCCTCTGGAAATGGTTGCAGGAGTACAATATGGCAACATTTGCAGAAAGACATTCATGCAGGGAGAAGTGTTCTTTTAAATAAGGGACTGTGCTTTTGCCCTTTGAAATGTATTGTACCTGTAGGTCCCATATGTTAGTTTAACACCTAAGCACCGCTTGCTGGCTATTGTAAAGTCATGTGTTTAACAATCACACAGCCTTGTTGTCTAGCCTTTGATCGCATACTGATAACATCAGCTGAGTTGTGGGTCATAAAGTTGTGAGATGATAATCCAAGCTTGAGTTAACTACTGTAGCTGGTTGAGAATCTAATTTTATTGTGACTATTGCAAAATGTCATTAACTGCGCTTCATAATTCAATCCTTCACAATATGTGGCTAGGGCCTCAAACTGCTCTTTGATAAAGACAGCAAAGACACTAGTCACTTTTCCATGGGATGTAAGAAATGCTAATTAAAATACAGTACAGAATATTGTCATTTCCATTGCCTCACTTTAATAGACATTTGATAGGGTAGTGTTGGCCACTGAATCAAATTCAGCCATTGTGCTTTTTGTTGTTTTCATCCTCCCTTCTGTTATTATGGAGCCAATGGCAGGGTGGGAAGTGCCCAGTGTCTCACATTCAACTTTTTCAGTACATCATCTGGGTATTTAGCAAGTGCACTGTGTGCCATTATCTGTGTGCACTTATTACCCAGGGAGCAAAACCTCAAGAATTTTTCAGAAATCATGCATGGGATGTTGTAAAGGTTATTGTACAAAAATGAAATCTAAGATGATCAAACAATGTGGTGTCCCTTAGAGCTGTAATGATGCGACTAAACCGAAATGCGAACAATCATATCCACCATCCTGTGTCATGTGAGAAGGCAGAATCGTGATGCACCCCTTCTAGGCGCATCATTACTATTAAACCGTTAGCTGTTGTACTGTTTGTTTAAAACTGTATCAAGCTAATGTATTCAAGCTGGACTTGGATCATTCACGCTCAATGCTTTCAAGACTCAAAAGGCCTGTCCCAAGGAGAAAAAGTATTACCTGAACTTACACATATGGGAACCAACAGTCCAACCAGTAGACTATGATCGCTTCCAGTTTTTTCCCTCTCCTCACACTCTTCTGAATGGATGACAAGTTTCATGGAATTTCTACCACGGGGACTAGTTATCAGCTACACACACAAAGAGATACACACATGCTCTGCATCGCGTATCAATAATAATAAACACACCTTCCATAAAAGCGACATAAACGCCAAGACACACACAACACTGTTAGATGTGTACACAATAACACACACGCAGATCAACTACACACACCCATGCCCATAATTATTACCAATACTAATAATACAAATAATAACTGTTAGGATAGGTTAGTCACATGGTAGGGATGGCACTGACTTACAGGCGGGCTCATGATGTCACTACCTGTGGCTAATTGGTAAAGGCCCACCTGTCTTTAAGAGACAGCCAATTGGTTTTGGGCCTGTTGTGGAGCAGGGCCTTTTATGCCCTCTCGCTTTCTAGCCACCTTTGATGGTGAAGGGAATACTGGTATTTGGGCAAACTCTTTATGGATTAGGGCCCTAGTTTTGAATAACCACCACCAGAG
Source organism: Alosa alosa (assembly GCF_017589495.1). NCBI lineage: Eukaryota > Metazoa > Chordata > Actinopteri > Clupeiformes > Clupeidae > Alosa > Alosa alosa. The sequence continues at coordinate 17,791 of NW_025962344.1, forward strand.
TAAAAAATGTTGAACCTTACAAGAACCAACGCTGAACTGGCCGGTGAGAGCTTGATCGCAGAGTACTGTGGAGCTGAGGATGCCACAGGTATGTGACCGCTTCTGATTCTCCTGCTATGCTGACAAACATCACATTCAATACCCGTTAAGACCTACTTCCAAGTCTGTGCACCACGCTGTAGGGCTAGCTGGCAGGGGTAGCTGTTAGGTCTTCTGTGTTTGTTTTCTGTTTATGCTATGCTATGAGGCTTTTAGATTAATTTAATATACCCTGGACAAAGAAGAGGGACCAGACCTCTCAGAACAATTGAGGATCCGTCCAAATGGGCTTTTGTGTGTGAGATGCTTCAGTTTTGAAATGAAATGAAACTGGCCATGTTACTAATGTTACGCTAGATTTGGTAAACCACTTTTGAAGTCGGCTTTGTCTTGTGCCGCTTTTGCAGCTTGATACAGCATTTTTGGGGGTCATCTGCAAACCGCTTTTGCTGTTTTGGTGTTGTTCGTGGTGTATTTACTATTTGAGTGGCATACATGCGGGCATCGTTAAATGGCCACTTTAGTCAAGATTACTTATATGCGAAGCCGCGCGGAAGCTCTTTAGTACCACTTTCAGCCATCAGTCAGCTTCGCCACTGTACATCGCCTGCCCGTCACTTCCGGAAAAAGCTTGATTTAATTACTTCAGGCTGCTGGGTATGGCTTAAGGTTTGACTGCGGTAACGAAATTAAATTTGCTGTCTGCTATTGTCAGTGTTGTTAATGCAATCACGAAATCAAAACAGTGTAGTGATAATTGGAGCCAGTAGGAGAAATAACTGTTCAGAATCTGTAGCCTTGGGTAGGCTTCTGCAACATTTTTAACAGGCTACATGCTTATAGAGGCAAGTCAACTATGACCCACGCTTTGGTTTCAGAATTAATTTGTCTCTACTTCTTGACTGCAACAGTCAATTGACTGCTTGACATGTCATTTTTTATGCTTCTAAAATAATAAACAAATACATCTGCTTTATGGTGCAGAATTACATTCATATTTGGAACTTGCATAGTCCATGCATCGCTATTAATTAATGTTAGTGTTTCCCCAAAACCATAGTAGCAACGAACGCTCTCAAGAACCACTATCGTGAAGTTGTGGGAAGTTACAACTACACCTCTATCTGTGATAGAATGCTAGTAGAAGCATAGTTCCAGGGATTCTATGTCAAAGACGCCACTGACGTCAGTTATTTGTTTGGCAAATTAATATAAATATATTTAGGTTTCTACTGACATTACACTTCAACCACCATACATCTTATATTTTAAAATGCCCAAGGCATAACATACACAAATTAAAAAAGTCAATTTGGTTGCCATGTGCACTAGCAAAAAAGTCACACACCTGCAGATAATAATAAGGTGAAAGACTTTCAGTTAATGAGTCATTGAGAATATGTAGTCTTGGTTTTCATGGAGGGGGGGGGGGGTCCTCTGTTAGTTTATTTAAAACCGCCAAGAAGGCTGATTCTGATTTTGATAATATGATTCGGCACAAAAGATAAACTTAGTAAACAACAATGTCAATATTGTTGTCAAAATCTTAAACCCAGATTCAACTCTTGACAGGGGACTGTAACTACTGTGTAACGGCGGCTGTCATCTGTCGGCCTTAACGAATGCTACCAGAGAATATGTGCAGGTGCCCGCTCACTGCTACTAAAATAACCACCTTTAGTCCAGACTACTGAAGTTTAGTAACCACGGTTCAAACTTACTGTAATTAAGTGTACCTACAGTTTTGGGAAAGTCATCGTAATCTACATGTTATATGAACTGATGCATCCTGTTGTACGGGAAATGCACCCCAGATCAGCTTAGAAAATAATAGCAATCTGTTTATTTTATTTTTGCTTAGCCTGGCACAGTAGATCACATGCCACATTCTCACTTAATAGACAGATGCAATAGCCATTGGTCAAGTATTGAGTATAAAAGCAATTAAGATAGGCTAGTACCCTTATACAAAAAAGTACTTATACTATCATAAAAATTCGTTAAAACCAATAGCATTTTTGCAATCCCTGGACAAAACACTGGATTTAAATATCAGAGGCACAGGAGAAAAACTTGTACATCCATTGGCCCGTGGGGGAGATCACATGCCAGTTACCCTGCTTCCTGCTGGGAGCTTTGTTTCGGGCAAAAAAAAAACTATTGCATTATATCACGCGCCTTGTTCATGTGGGTTTGGCCTCACAGCAGAGGCTTAGACAACTATGACCCACGTTTTGGTTTCGTAATTTTTCCCTAATACTTATTGACTGCAATGTAGTCAATTGACTGCTTTTGACAGGTTATTTTATTTTTCTGTACACAAACAAATACATCTGCTTTTATGTCAAGAGAATTAATGACTCTTGCCCAAAAAGGCCTGTGGATTAAGAGCCTACAGTAAGTAGGTCTTAGTGAGTTAGGAGTCCTCTGGACTTCTTTTCAGCTGTCTCAAAGGTGGAAAGTTATGCTCGCTGGGGGGCAGGGCCGATTAACAATTCATAGACCCTTGGGAACAAATGTTCGATGCCCCCCGCCCCCAGCCAACGTGAATCGGGCGTAAGGTCAGTTAGGCCTATTGTGAAGATTTGTATTACCATTTAAGGCATGAAAGCATCTGTGAGGCCAAGCCTCACCAAGTAGCCTGTTTATTTACAACTAACATTAGGCCTACATTTAATTAAACTGCTTATAGTTGGTGCCTAAATAGTTTCAACAACATTTTGAATATCAGTGTCGGGTGAATTAGGAATGCCTTATGGCTGAAAGCTGTTTGAGATACAAAAGTTAAAACAGAGGACACGATGCCACTGACGAATGCTAAATTTTATAGCCTAGATATTCCAATATATTCAAATACATGTTTTATTTTAGAGGGATATTCAAACGTCATTTTTGAGGAATTTTGATTACAGCCCTATCCACTGTAGGCTACCAATAGTCTATTATTAACACCTTCCACCTAACCCTGGAGGGGGGGGGGGTCGCTATAATGCTGTGAAATAGCACCATTGTGTAGCCTATGCCAATAGCCTTAAAATTGTTCCGTGTTGTATGCCTTCTGGTTTCTCCACCTACTGGTTTCCTTTGCGCTGCGTATGCTGCAGCAGTTGTCAGACATTCACAAAAAGTTGTTTTAGGGCGGTTTGAAGTCGCCCATATCGCCATGAGCCGCTACATTACAGCCACCGGGACAAAAGACCTGTGTAAAAAATATATGTTTTGAAAACTAGCATTAAACTGGATTGATCCCGCGAAAAGCAACACACGCCATGACTCTTCATTCTGATTCTCACTCTTTGAGCCAACTAATATGTTACGCCAATCAATTAACTATTAGTATTACCATTAATTAATAACGAGGCAACACCCAGGTAACATGTTGTCCAGGCTATCTGGAAACAAGGCTTGCTTGCCTCTCATCTACGCCGGCCAGTGCACTGTGCAATAGTAGGCCTATGCTACTCTTTTGGTTGATCAACTAAAAATAAAAGATGTATTTGGTGATGACTATTGTAGGCCCAGTAGACCAAATTCTGAGAAATTAAATGGTATGAGAAACGATCTACCATAGCACTGTGATCCAATGCTTCAAGGGTTGAATGAAGGAGTTTGTAAACATTAGTGTATTTTTCCAGTCAATAAACATTCTTAATTTCGGTGTCTTTATTAGGAACATCTGACTTTTAAAACCATAGGCCTGGTAGTCGCCAGACAAGGAGCATAAGATAAAGGCAATACCATTTGTGTCACCTAATGCAGTTTCAGTGAATTAGCAAGATAAACATCAGAAGGCAACAATCATAGCACAATGCGCCAAAGGCCAGCCCCCGTGATAAAGTTGTTCATGCGGTTGTAGGCTAGATTTTATGTGAGTTCTTTTCTATCTGCTTTACTTTTTGTGGGATTTGCACCACCTAGGTATATGAGGTACCAGTGTTTAGCTGTGTCATGAAACAATAAGCTTTTGTCAGACTACTTTTAAATGATATTCAGGGCTATATACTTTTAAACATTCGGGGCTGAAGACCTGACAAAGCCTTTGCTGCTAATTCTTCAGGTGGAAGTGTCAGAATTTTCATACGAGAGACGCTCTCATTGGTGGTTAGCATATGAAGTAGGAATTGACAGCAACATATCCAATCACATTATGAGAAAACTGGAGTGTTTGATTTTAAATTAATGTAAATTTAGCCGGACTGTAAGCTGGCAACACGTGGGTGCTCGATGTTTTCAGTAAGTTCGAGAGACGGAGCACCTTAATGTATCGGTGCCTATGACAAGCGATCTCGCGGTTGCATCCATTACAAACAAACATGCAATGAACGCCTGGGATTGGGAGAGCACTAAATGCTTTTTTCAAGCACTCAAGTCGTCGCCAATGAAAAAAAACACTTTTAATAATCAAAGAAATAAACGCTAATGAAGTAAACTTGTAACCATCAAAAATAGTTTATCGCATGTAACTCCCAAGGATAACAGGATCTAACAGGAAGCCATTTGGCTGGAGCAACGGTTAATGCTCTATATTTTGTCAAAAATGATGTTCGTCTATCATCGCTGCACTCGAGAAAAAAACCAGAATGTTTAATTTTATTCATGCTTTTCTTCTAAGGGTTGCAAACGGGATTCACTCATTGCTAACCAAATATTTTTTTTATTAGGGCAGGGCAGGCATATTTCTGGGCTAAAATTATTTTAAACCAGTCTGTTAAAAGTGTAGTGAAGTCTGTGTAGGGCTTTTCCAGCTCCATTTCTTTTACGAGACACCCTGCTCACTTGAGACCTCTGCCGTTGTTGCAGCTGCCGCTTGCAGCCACTGGAAAAAAAATACAAATTAAAGTCGAAAGATGCCATCATGGATTCGCTGCTGACCGCGAGGGAAGTTGGCAAGTCGGCGACCGTCCACTGCGTACCTGTGGCAGGTGCCACGCTTTTGTTTGTGGTTTGCTAAAACTTGATTAATGTGATGAATTGTGGCACTTGTTTATGCCCGCTTGTTGTCACAACTCTTCAGTGACTTGTGTAGTTTAGACATTTTGGGGCCCTGGTAAATGCCCTGAGTTTGTGGATGCTACATCCGGTGGAAGTTTGCCAATTGCTCAGGTCTGCAGTAGTTCTGTGATATAGGGGTGAGGTTGTGCAGGGCTTTGAAATGTCGAACAGGACTTTTGAAGGATTTGTTGTGATATGGGGAGCCAGTACAAAGAATCAGCAGGGGGTGTGACATGGTCGATTGGACTTGGTATGGGTGAGAGTAGCTGGAGCCGTGGAGTAGTTTATTGGGGATTCTTGCAGGATTGCCTTGCAGTAAGCTTAGTTGATCCTGCAAGTCACCAGGGCGTGGACAAGAATGACATCGGGTGGAGTGATGTGTAAGTGAGGGACGAGTCTGAGATGTTTCTGAGGTAATAGTCGGCCCCGCAGACATTATTGATGTGGGATGGAAAATCAAAGGGTACTGTCCAGAATAACCCAAGGCTCTTTACCTGTTTAGATAGATAGATAGATAGATACTTTTATTGATCCTTTAGGGGAAATTCAAGTACTGGTATGACATCCCTCCTGATGAAAATGTTGGATTTTGATAGTGAGGATGGAGTGCCAATGAGCAGTAGCTCTGTTTTGTTACTGTTAAGTTGGAGAACCTTTTGAATGGTGGGTCGCGCCGCTTGTTTGAGGATGCTGGACATTGTGTTCAGAATGAAACTGTTTGCAATGTTTAAAAAAACTGACACAGTAGTATGTCAGATTTCAACAATCTCCACAAACCTACGCCTTGCATCTACTGATTTTGTCATTGTCTTGGTTGGAGGATTTGTCTTCGCGAGGGATTTAGCTTTTGTTCTTAAGTTGCCCTTTTGATTTCTATGGTCGCCATAATTTATTTGCAAGTCAGGTCAATTATGTAAGTAAACTTGTAAACTAGTTGTTTTCAGACTAGTTTTTCTTTTGTCACACACCAGTCAACAACTCAACGACGTGAATATTCGAGATATTCACCTTTGCAGACACGGACGCACCATGCTGATGGCAAAAAAATGCCAAATTACATTGGCGTCATACTGATTATGATGAAGGGAACACCCGCTGATGTAAGGGATAATGGACGACACGGGTGGTTCGTTCACACGAAGTTAATGCACGGGTCAGATTGTAAAACGCCCCACGCCGCTTGAGGAGCGTTTAAACCCCTGTAGGTATCTATTACGTGAGGACAATGGGAAATTCAACCAAGCAGTAAAATAAAAGTTATAATAGAGACCCATCGACGGTTTTCTAAAAGTCGATGCCGATAATCGCATTTTTGAAATACCATTTGCAGATTTTTTTAGGGCCGATATGTTATCGTGATTAGGGGTAGATGACAAATAGCAGAATTCAGACTGTCCATGTGTCACACACTTATAAAAAAAAATGGCAATTGTTAAGAATTGATATGGAAATGTTGTAGGTCTGGTAGGTTCAAGTTCTGTCATATTAAATTTATTGATTTGTATTTCACTTTTGATTTAAAAATAATCATCCAAACATAAAATGTCATATGGTGTGACTGTCCACCATGTGTGCGAACTTCCTAAAAGAGTGTATATCCATAAAAGTATAATTACTAAAGTTTTACCATGCATATAAAATAATTGGATGTTTTTTTACAACCACAGAAAGTTTTATGTTTATGCATGCTGTCCAACTAAGTTATAATCAAATATATTTTGTCCATAAATGGTTGTCATATGGCATGGATTACTATATTGTATATTTTGATCTGGGCATTCATTTGGACATTAAAATTGTGAAGAGGACCCCTGCTTAATCAGGAAGCAAATAATAGAATGTCAGGAGTAATTGGCATGGTCAAGAGGTGAGTTCTTGCTTTTTAGATTTTTTATATAAAAAAGCTTTTGAATTGACATCATCAACTGTGGGCCAAATTTTAGTGTCTTATGGTGTGACATCATTTGCCTAAAAAGTAGCTATTTTTCCACAAATATTCTTCATGAATTCTTAAAAGCATGTGGCCAGTTGCATGCTAAATAATAGTTAGCTGTATTTAACTTGTCACTAATCCCTAAGACCAAATTGCATTTTTACATAAAAGTTCTTGTAAAACATGTTTTAAATTTAGATATTATATGTTTTTTGTTAAATCAGATAATTGGGAAAAAAAAAAAAAAAAAAAAAAAAAAAAAAAAAAAAAAATGTATCTGTACAATTCATATTTCACTTTTTTCTTTATGTTACCATGCCATGTAAGTTTAAAAAAATAAATACTAAACTTTCATCTATTTTGCTGTTACACGATACACTATTCATACAGTGACTTCAAAATTCATTGTTAATGATTTATTGTCATTAAAACCCTGTTTTGCTCTGACACATGGTGGAGTGGTGCAGTTCATCAAATGGCGTGACACCATGTTTATTTGGTGTGACATTAAATAATGTCACAAAAAAAAGACTTTTTATAATTGAAAATCATTAAAAACAACAATAGCAGCACATAAAGGAATGGTATCTGCAAGAACCTCAAGAATTTTGAGTGAGTTCTTACAAGAAATATCAGAATTAAGCTAAAAATATCTGTTACACTTAGAGCATTCTCCACCTTGACAAAATAACTTGTTAAATTTCAGGTTTTTCTCTAAAAAATTCAATAACTTAAATGTTGTAAATCAAAGCAAACGTGATTAAAATGTGTATGACATAAATTAAAGTAGAAAAAAAGTATCTAATTTTCATTTTATTTCAAATTATTTTCATCACACCATATGACAATTTTTTTAGGGCACTAACATGAATAAATTGACATATTAAAATATATATTTCAATTTTTAAAAAAAAAAAAAAAAACATGTATATTAGTCAAGTTTAGAGATACAGCAACACATATAAACACTTTTAGGATGATATTTGAAGTTTTAAATTCCTTTTCAGGCTTATTTGTCATCCACCCATTATCCTTAATTGGCATGCTAAAAATCATACTAGTAAGAGGAGGCACAACACTTGTAAACTTCAATAATTTATTTATTGAAAATTAAACATATGAATTAAATATAAAATAAATACCAACTCTGAGTCTTAAATATTCAATATATAACAATAAAAATAAATATGAAATAAAATATATTAGTGCTGCAAACACTAGTAACAAAGGGCATACTAGCAACATAAAAAATAATGTAAACAAGTTTCAAGTTTAGCTATTTCACAGTTTCCACAGGCATGTTTTATGCTTCTCATCACTGCCAGTTCAAGAAACGGAGGTTGTCAGTAGGAAAACACAACTGTTCGCATGTTCGCCCTTGATGTTGCTCCTCTTCTTGTCATAAATGTTCCCAATCTCACTAAACACCCTCTCGCTGGGAACTGAGGAAGGGGTGGACAAAGGAATTTTTTCTAGTGGAAAAGAAGGTAGACGGGATGAATTTTTGTTCCACCATTCTAGCGGTTTACCAGTCTGCCTATTTATATCACTGGTCTCTCGAGGTAGTGCTGCAGCTGGTCAGATAGAAGGCAGTCTTCATCACTCTCCTGAGTAAGAGATCCATGAGGTCCCAAGATGCTGGCATACATTTGATCAATGACACTGAGGGACCAGGTACTTCCTGAACTTCCACCCCTTCTCTCTGTTTCTCGAGTGTGGCTCTTTCTTCTACACTCGGTGGTCATCTTCAGCTGTTCAGACACAACAGCATGCTCCTCCTTTATCCACCTTTTTTGTTTGTGTGTGTGCCCTCTGAAAAGACATGGCCCTTATAGCTTAGGGTCCAGGAGTGTTATGTAGGACTAGACATTGTGGGTCCTCCACTTTTGGAATCTTCTGTAAGCTTTGCAGCATCGGTCTTCGCAGAGTTTTCATCCCTATTGTGTTTTGGCCCCTCTGTCTGAAGAATCATCTTCAGCACAGCAATGCTCGAATGACGAGGGAGATGGAAGCCTCTGACTTGCTCACCTCAAGGGTGACTTCCTCCATAGGCTCCAATGTATCAATTAAATTGGAAACTATGTCCCATTGATCAGGATAGAGTGGTAATTTTCCCATACTCTCGAAATGTGAGATGTTCAGAGCTCTTCTGCCCACATTCTCTGCTTCATATGAAGCCGGAGTTCCAGCAGTGGGTTCAGACTGGAGGATGCTGTGCTCTGGGCCAAGTTCTTGTTGAATTTTGTTAAGCTTCTGCTTTGCAAGAACAGAGTGGCTGAAATGTTTGGCGATGTTCTTTAATTTGGTACACATGTTCAGCACTACTGCTGACTGTTGATGCCATCATTCACCACAAGCTGGGGTGTGCGCTGCAGCGAGATCAGGTATTTCCCCCAGTCTGAGACCTTTACCATGTTTCTGCCCCACTGTCATGGAGAACAAGTACAACCCCTGTCAGGGCTGATGTCCCAAAGGCCCAGCAGACTGGATGAACATGTCACCAATATACCCCCCTGTGGGGAGCCTGACATTGTTTTCAAGATTTAGGAGGACTTGCTTCATGTCCCAGTTGGGGTCAATGAAATGGCATGAGACTCATGAGTGCCTTCAGTGTCCCCAGACCAACAGGCCTAGTGAAGGACAAAAAAGGGCCAGCCCTCTGAAATTACTGTTTGATTTTTTCTCCACTTTTTTTCAACTATGCCCTCAAGCATTTTGGTGCAGTAGTGCTTCTCTGATTTTAATTTCTTGAATTTCCCTGGAATCAATAGTATCTATCTATCTATCTAATTTGTACCTGGCTCCAGTGCAGCCACCAGCCTCTGAATCCAAATACCTGAGACAAAAGTTTAATGGCAGATTGTCTGTGGCAATCATTTCTGTTATTAATGCTCTCTATTTTTTTTGATCTGGTGTCCGAATTTTGCCATTCGGCGGGCATCAAACATATCTCAGCCACGTTGGCTGATGAGGCTGGGAAGTGGATGTAGACTCATCGCAGCTGGGAGCTTTTTTGTTGCTGAGCATCATTGTAAGCCTGAAGATGATGTACTTCAGGTGATTCCAGAGGTTTGTAGGTTGTTTGCCTTGCAGATCCCAAGCTCACATGTACCTTACAGAGCTCACAGGATCACCTTTATTTTAGCTGGCACTGTGTCCCCCGAAATGCTGCCATACTGGATTTTTTTCTTTTCAGCCATACTGGGATGGTTTTTTCCTTCTGTCAGACTAAAACAGAACTACATTCGAGGTTACATTTCATAGTGCATTCAATGTTATTATATCACTATGTTAATGAAAAAATATTAATTAGGCCCGAGAATCGGTCGGGCTTAAGGCCCTATTATTGTTTTTGTAAGGATTATTATTAGGGTTCGAAGAATCGAAGGGCTTAAGGTCTGTATTGTTTTTGTAAGAATTATTATTATTATTATTATTATTATTATTCAGTATTATTGTTATTCTACTTTTTTGCTTTCCTGTTTTGAGGTGGTTAACTCTGGTCGAAACTCTTTGAAATTTGGCACACACGCCAGGGTGTCACGCATCGAAAGTTAGATACAAGAGCTTGACCCCAGGGCGGGCCCAGGGACTCGCCAGCTTTTAGGTGACTGGATCCCGGGTTGGCAAATATTTAGAGATGGGTAACATAATCGGTGTCTTGAAATTTGGCACACACATCAGGTGTCAGCCACAAGCAGCAAGGTAAAAAGTTTGGCTCCCGTTATGGCCCATAGACTCTTAGCCTACGCCTTAGATGACTGATCCCGCGGGTGGCTATATACTTTTCAGCGCTACAAACACCAAATTTGGTAGGTGTGTGTTCCAAGATGAACAATTCGTATGTACAATGCATTAGCCACGCCCAACAGGAAGTGAGGTATTTGGGATTTGTAGCGGACTAAAAATGTGATGAATTGTGATGCCAAAAGAAAGTTTCCCCATCGGTGAAAACGATGAAATTTGGCACGATCAAGTGATACAGTGAATAGACAGGGATAAAAGTTGGTAATCTGGCGCTGCCTAGGACCCCATAGCTCTTTATGTCACTGTGACTTGTGGTTGGTATATAGTTTTAGATACACACACCAAATTTGGTGGATGTATGTAACTCCCAAAAAAAACAAACAACTTTGTATTAACATGCCATTAGCCACACCCACAGGAAGTGAGGTAATTGAGAGATTTTGTGTTGTGGACATGATCAATTAACATACCCTCCCAGACGGTTGATCCCATTCATGTCAAAGTTTGGTATACATGACCCGTAGATGTTCCTGATTATAAATTGTAGTTTTTTTTGATATGTTGTAATTTGACTTAAATACAAATTATTAATAATTTTAATGCCCTTACACATAAACAATAAATGTGTCATAATTCACCATGCATGGCTTGAAATGTTTTAAATTTCACAGGTCATTGAAGACCATGTTAATGATAATATCTTCACATGCCCATAATGCATGTTTGGTATTTTTGTAGCCACCAACTGGCAGCAGAAAGAATGACAATTATGCTGATTTCACATGATCAATTTGAACATACCCTTCTGTACGCGTTTGTCAGATTCATTTGAAATTTGGCAAAACATTATGCCAAGATGTCGCTGATGTTAAATTGTAAAGGATTTTTGAATGTTGTAATATATTTGATATGACTTTAATATCTCACCACATAAACAGGAAATGTGTCATAAATCACAGTGCATTGAATGAATGGTCTGAAACTTCTCAGGTTAATACAGATATCATGATTATGATGATATCCAGACACCCAATGGGCTCGTTTTGCATAGTTTCACCACCTGGCCAAGCAGGAAATGTGCCAGAAATGGAAAATGCCTTAAGTGATTGGATCTGGAAACTTTATAAAATATTGATATCATTACAGAGAATATTCACATGCATTCACAGGCCTAGCATACTTCACCATCATCTGCCAAGCAGGAAAATGTGCCAGAAATGCTCTATGCTTTGAATAAAATGGGTCTGAAACTTTTCAGGTTAATAGATATTATGATTATGATGATATCCAGACACCCAATGTGGCCTGCTCTGGCATACGCCACCAATTGGTCAAGCAGGAAATGTGCCAGAAAATGGACAATGCCTTTTAAGTGATTGATCTGGAAAGTTTACAAACATTTTGATATCATTATTATTGTGATGATATTCACATGTGTAATTTCAATGCTAACATAGCAATCCACCATCTGGCCAAAAGTGTATCAGAAATGTTCTTTTGTTGAAAAATGAACAGTCTGAAATTTCCTCCGTTAATATATTATTATTATTATGATGACACCAAATGGGCCTGCCTTTGCATTACGCCCCCACCCGGCCAAGCTGTACATGTGGCAGAAAGAAAATACAAAAGAAGCAAATAGCACACGATCAAATATGTAATATTTCAAACGAACGACACGCCGGTGCTTTTGTTCCGACATGTCACGGGTTAAGCAAAACCGCGAGGTGCTCGGCCCTCGCCATTGCCGCCAGGGCTATATTTTTATTTAGATTTTATATCCATAACATATTTATTTTTTATTCATTATAAATAACATATGTTCTATATATACACTATATATTTATGTATATAGTAGAAATATGATGTAGGCTATTATATAAAAACAACTGTCGGGCCTACTCATCGACCATAACAACAAGAATTAACAAATGTATAACTTCTGCAGTCTGTTAGTCTATTAATTATTCATTTTAATATGTTTAACAGAGTGCAAGAAGACTTCCATGATGTGACAACTTCAGATAGTTACTAAAACGGCAAAAAATACATGTTCAGGTTATACAGTTTCACTGTGGAACTTCCATGCCTTACCTCCTCACAGACCTAGGTTTCAACAATATTAAACTCCATCTCCAGCATGTTGTGCAGGAAACCGAAATAGAACTAGAGAACATCCGTTGATACTCAAATTGTGATTCAAATCAAACATGTATACATCGTGAAAAAACAAATTGACACAGGATGACAATGTTTTAAAAATGTTCAATTTGTTATTTGTGCTGGCCCTCTTTTTGTTAACATTTCACTTAGATTGTCCGTTACTTAAGTTTAGATCGCTACATAGCAGTCACCAGCTTATGGGCGGGGCTTGCATATAGTCGGCGATTCTCAACGCAGACCAGAGCTTTCACCACGCTTAAGCAACTTTCATTTCTTCTTCAACCGCGGCGCAGTTGAAAACCCAATGGACATGGGATGACAGTGTTATAAAGCTGCCATATGTTAGATTTGCGTCCTCTTTTCACTTTAGATAAATTTTCACTTAGATTGTCCTGCTACTATAGTTTAGCCAAACATCACGCTGGTCAACAGCAGGGGCTTAAATTTTCACCGCGGATTAAGTGGTATTAAGCATAATTTGTTCAAGTCCCGCAACTCTAGCCATCATACGCAGAAATTCCCCGCATACACTTTACAGCCCGTCTGATGACCTTAATATAGCCTAATCATTAAGTGGCATGAATGCGTGCTATTGGACCGACTGATCAACCAATGAAAGTTGAATTGAACATAGCCTCACGCAGACGCGACACACACACGTGGAGAGAGAACCACTTTATGCTATTGAAATAGCTACGCCACCATGGCAAACTTTACATCTGAAAGAGCCCTGGTAACTATCCTGCTAGTCCTCAGGTCACGCCAACACTTGATCCCAGAAAGATTATCTTCTATGTCAACATTTATTGTATCTACGACATAGAAAACATAATGATTTGCATACACATACCGCACTATGCACAACTTTTATTCACTAGCTTACTACAGCCTAAAACCGCCAGGTTGAAGGGGGGCTAATTACTCCATAGAATTACTTCCCTCAGGTATTTTCTTAAAGTGACAGGCACTCAATTACACCTACTGCTATCACCAATGTGCACTCAATTGGACCCACACACCACATTAAAGATATGCCTATGTTATAGGGTTAAAACGTCAATATGAGGCATTCAAATTAATTAAATATGCTTAGCTAGGTAGTAATTACTAGTAAATGCTATACTTTTAAAAAAAATGCATTATTAAATAAATACACTCTATAAGATTTATGATATATATAATTCAAAAAATATATGATAGAAACATATCACATAAGCTATCATTTTTCAGTGTGTGTGTTTGTGTGTGTGGAGAGAGTCAAGCAGAATCTAGGATGTCCACTGTTGTGAATGATCCCACTGGCAAGCATATATTACTGATGACGCCAGGGTGGTGGGGCCCCAAATCAAACACTTTTTTTAAAAAAAGTGAATGTATATTGAAATTCGCAATTTTGGACTTGGCATCAGAATCCCACCCCCCCCCCCCAAATTGTGTAAATCACCCCTTACATGAATAACCTAAGGGGGGAATTTCCATTTTGAAAAATGAATTTTAAGCCCTGCACCAGGGGTGTTTATTGACAGTGTCGTTTGCTAACTGCTAGCAACTACTTGGTTGCAATGCAATTTCCCCATAGGCTACTACTGCTAACTGGTTAGCAACAATGCTTTCGAAACGGGTCCAGCATTGAGGGCTTTCACGGGCGATTCCCAACGACTTTCGTAAATGAAGCAACTTCACAGATAACAACAGAGAAATCATAAGAGAAAATATATGACTTGGAACACTGGAATGTAAAAAATTGATGCCTTACCTGTAGACAGTCTTGTCCTTCTTGAAACCAAAGATTTTCTTAGTTCTAAATAGACCGCCTCTTTTTTAAAACCTCGCGTTGTGTTCCAAGAAGCTGCCCAGAGTTTGGTTAAATTGGCGCCTGCCAATAAGAAAAAATCGGCCGATGCCCCATTGATTAAAAAAATAGCAAAAATCGGCCGACAAAATCGACCAACACATCGATCGGTCGGTCTCTTTAGTTTATCTTTGTAGTTCAATGTATTGTTGTCTGGGGTCTGATAGTCAAAGAACGATGCCAGTGGTGTTCTTAGATTAAATGGTCATGATCGCGAAATGTAAACTAGTTATTAAACTGGTGGTAACAGCAAGGGCAGATAGCTTTAGGTCGTAATACTGTAATTAACATTACCGTAAAATGAACACCATAAGTATTTCTGACTAAAATATTGCAAAGTGATTTGTTTACTTTATTTGTCATGCTTTACCAGTTGTAACATACGGAAAACGTTAAGAATATCATATATCAGAAATGCATGAAATATCAACTTCAGCTGCCATATTGATTAGAAGTTATCCTAAGCTAACATTTATCGTATTCAGGTAAAAAGCTAGGCTGATGTAACCTCGTCATTTTGTACTTTTGCCCAGCGACAAGTGAGCTTTACTTCTTACATGTCTTAAGTTAAGAATTAAGAAAAAAGGAAAAAAAGAAAACGCTTTGAACGGGATTTATCCATTTGGTTATCTCAGATCTGGCCATAGACTTTGCCTAGCTGCTGGCGCTTGCTTGTGTCTACCGGCCCCTGTTCAGGAGTCTATGGTTGCTATAGCAACCGGCTGTTGCCGCCTCATACTCGGGGACGAAAGATAATCGTGGTAAATTGTGAGTGTGGACGTCAGATGCAAAGGGTGAATAATTACTTTCAGGGTTACGGAACACGCTTAATTAATGTCTTTCGGTCAAGGTTTAGGCAGAGACCATTCTGTATGTTTTTTTGTTTTAAAGTAAACTGAAATAAAAAAGTGAAGCAAGTAGAAAAAAGCCTGTTTATTTAATGTGTCAATAGAATAATTCCGTAACTGTTCATAAGAGAATTTGTTTTCATGTGTAAATTCTTGTGATTCCATCCGGTGTTTTCTGCATCGAAAATCATAGGCCCTACCGCATTTCAGGGTTGTTGGTTACACACTGTGCCGTAGGCCTATGCTTACCTATGAATGCCCTGATTAAAATGAGCCCATTTTCTTGACATTCACTTTGACACCTGCCCATAGCAGTCACCACTTCCAACTTTGAAGCCAAATTGCAAAAAAGAGAAAAACACATTTTCTGCTACTCCCTTACTTTTAACCAGTCACACTTTGTTACGCTTATAATATTTTTTTTATTGAGTACCAATCACATTTTGACAATTGGCAATTTTCAGCCACTTCCTTGGTAACTACATAAATATTTTGTCAAATGAGAGAAGAAATGCGGCTGATTTGTGTGTAGGTCCTATTATTCAAATCAAAAGATTGATTTTATGAGAGCTTGTACACAAAGCCAAATCTGCCCTTTAACAATTGATTTTCCTAATATCATGTCAATCTATGGAAAATACTTTGGTGGGTTTAATGAGTACATTTACCGACCTATTAGAAATAGTGTGTGAAAGAGAGGAATAATTTCTTCAATTCTAAAGTGACAGGTGAGCCGGTCTTCCAGGGTGTAGGGGCGAACTCCTGCTTTCAGACGGGACTTCCTGTTTTGTAGGTGGGATTTCAGTCGCTGGACTTGTCATCACCAGCTGGTGAATTTGACAGCTTTTGAAATTACCCCTGGGCAAAGTATGTGAAGGAGGCATGGGGTAAACATACCATTACCCAGGCAACCATTTAAGCCCACTTGCAACTTTTTAAGTCTTTTTTTTTTTTTTTAAAGGGGGCTGTCTTGTGCTATTCATTATTTTATCCAATCTAACAATTTCTTAGTACTACGGGCGCTATTTTTTTTTTTTCAGTAACAAGTAATCAATTGATTACTTACATAATGAGTAACCTGATTCGGCCAGATGATTGTTTCGTATTTGGTTCGCATATCCATCTGGGAACTTTCTGTTGGAGAACGCTTTGGGAAGGAGCTTAAAATATTGGTTGGGCTATTGATTGGATAAACCATCTATGTTGGTGATAGACAGGCCAAATCAACAATCAGATCAAGGAAGCCGCTCTTCATCTCCATCTTTAACATACAAGTAGGGTAAGTAGCTAACGCTAAAATTTTTAAACTTACCATTTGTATGTGACCATGAACCTCATCAACGACAATCCCCACCAAGTTTTCATGGTAGGCTACACCTCTGAAGAAATTTCTTACCAAACCAAACACTAACTGAATTGGGTGGAGGATGCCTGTGTTCTTCATTCCTCCCAGCTAGATTGCAGAGACTCCCAGCTTCCCCAGGAGAGGTGGTCACCCGATAAAAACCAGCTTATAGCTATGCTCATCTCATCCATGGACGCCGCCATGTTGTTTAGATTGAACAGTAGCTTCGCTATGCCACCACCCTAAACCCTCGCCTCAAAAAACTAACACTGATTGGACGCTCGCTTGGCTTACTGCTCCAAATTTCTATCGGAGAGATGCCAGACTGACTAAGTAGTGAAAATCTGAAGCTCGAGATCAGGATGGTCCCACAAGACACGCTATGAGTGCTTTGGTCCTGAAACACAGAATAATATACCAGGACCTGCAGCCCACTCACTTCTGGGCACTGCTGTAATGCACTGTAATGTAATGAGGGCTCGCAGAGTTTTACACAATAAAAAAGCATCATTCTTGTTATAGGCTAAGGCAAGCTGTCATGTTTTTCCACTGTTTCAAACAAAATGTGAGGAGTGGCTGTATAATTTAGACTGAAAAATTCCTGCAGGGTACTCTACAATTATACAGGGATTAGGAGTACTAAGCATTGGGCTGCAGAGGATCTTGGTCAGACCGGCAGATTAAAGCTGGTTCCCAAACTCTGGACCTTGGTTGGCGCAACATTGATGGGGCCCCAAAAAAATGTATTATTTTGGGTGTTATCTGATTATTCTTTTCATTGTAGGTGGTGAAACCAATGTAATACAGCCCTCAATGATTACTTGAAATTGCAGTGTCATTATTTGCCCATTTGAAATGGTGGTGAAATATAGATTAATATTGCACACTGAAAAAGTTGCAAATGAAGCTTTATTAACACTCAGTGTGTTTACATGATGCTGGAAAAAAGTTAATTATTGTGTTAGTCCAACCAAGCCAAAGTTTTGAAATGCATGTGAACATATTAGCTCGGCTGAAATCGAGGAATCAAGCTCTTCGGTTGACTAACACACCTAGATTCGAAATTATCAGTTGTTGTTTCTAGCCTATTTTTATTGATGCTCTGTTTTTTGTCTCCTCGAATACCACAAAACCCATATAGCAAACATATTTAATTACGTAAAAGAACTATAGAAGTCTGTGATGAATATGGCATTTCACGCTTAACTTAATTTGGTGTCAGGCAAATGTTAAAAGTCAGCCCACGTTACTTGTTGCTAGCCTAATATTAATGTTACATTGTTGGTTAGGTAGGTAAGGTAACTTTAAAGCAATATTTTTATTGCACAGAGTGGCAAGCACAAAAAGCCCCCTAACACAAAACAGCATAGATGGAATGGTGAAGTCGCCAGCTGCATCTGTTGTGTAATATGTGGTAGGCTACATAAAACACACATAACACACAGATACATAACGCACCAACAATTAATAAAGTCCATGGTCAATGGTGACTTAACGGATTTATATAGGATTTACAGTGTCAGTGTCGGAAGCACAGATCACTCCTCCACAAATTCTCCAGGCAGACGAAAAAAGCCAGGCCGCAGACCAGCAGCCCAGTGAACAGTGGGGACACAAAGCAGCGGCAGCATCGCTGGCCGCCATTACAGGCCGAAGGGGGTCTGAAGCCGCAAGCTATCTCCGGTCAAGTAGCTCACTGACCGAAGGATGTCTCAAGGCAGATATCAATATTATATTCTAATCCCGGTAGGTTATTGGAATGTTAATTAATAAAATTACCGGTAGTATTTTATTTTACACCATGGCTGGCAGGGTAGATTTCACATACAGTATCGTAATGTTGATACAGTAGGCAAATGTGCTGATTACAAACAAAAGTACAACATTTTCTTCAAATAAAGACACATAGAATCAAATACTGAATTGTGTTTTAATGTTGCCACATACAATTATTGTTTTGTTCACATTTTCGAGGAGGCTTGTCTCCTTACTGTACTCAAGTCTGTAGGCGGAGTTAAACAAATAATTGTTCTGTAAGTCAGAGTCCATTACTTATTACTTTTAAGGGTCATTCCAATATCGTATCATGTACATAGTAACTCCCCAGATTTTGCTGAAAAGCTGTGAAAATATGCCTTATGTTACCAAACAAGAATCTGAAGTTTCCGTCAATATCAATGTTT
Source organism: Alosa alosa (assembly GCF_017589495.1). Classification (NCBI taxonomy): domain Eukaryota; kingdom Metazoa; phylum Chordata; class Actinopteri; order Clupeiformes; family Clupeidae; genus Alosa; species Alosa alosa. The sequence goes on from NW_025962344.1 coordinate 36,893, forward strand.
GCCTTTTTTTTTTTCAGTAACAAGTAATCTAATTGATTACCACGTATATCATCTGAATTTCTTTTGGTGCCACGCCCTAATTGACACATTGAATTTCACATTTCATTTTTTTTTTTGAAGCCATAACTTGTTCTAATCGTGTAGAAGGCTGGTGGTGTTCATTGTAGCCGTATCACACAATTTTGCAGGCAGAATCAACATTCCTTACTTCTGATTCAGGTATGCTACACAATCAGTAAATGTCCACTATTTTCATGTTTATCATCACTAAATTTCTCCCTGATCTACATTCCACACTTCTGGAAAATGTCCAAAATGGTGCATTATGAAGAATAAAATTCATATTGTGGAGCTTCATAGTCAAAGTTTTATTTCTTTAAAAAAGAAAGAACAAATATGTATCTTTTATCTGTATAAATCCCATTAGGATCATCAAGTGCCTACATGGTAATTTGGATATTTCAACTTTATTTCAAATGTCGAAGTTTAATGTCCACATAGCTTAATTTAAAGTCGACATTGAGATTAAAGTCCATTGATTACATTTTAACTTTATTCTCTAAAATGTTTGAAGTTTAATGCCCATTACGGCGTAGTTTAATCTCGTCATGGCAAAATATTTCTTCCTTCATGTGTGGCCCTAATACTGGTCAGTAGGTCTCACAGATGCGCCATGTCTTAGATGGCAGGAACAATCTTCACGATAGGCCTATTAACTAACCACCTGACACAAGTTGGCTGGGGTGGGGGGGCCATCAGACAATTGTGCCCAGTTAACCGCACTTCCAAAAAAATCACACCTTCCCACCCTCTGACAGTCTAAAAAAAGAAGTCAAGAGGACTCTTACCACAGACCTATTCACAAACCTGGGTTTTGAAATCCCATGCAGCCACAGGAGCTTCCAATCGCTGGAAGCAATTTTGCATTGTAGGCATAACTAACATGCACAACGCCAGCCAACAAATAACCAAAACTAGGCTAATCATTAATAACATGTAAATTAAATGTAACATTATGTGAATCAAATTAAAATGTTCTCTTGCAAACGAGGCATAGTAACAGAATAATTATAATGTTACAAAGATACTACATCAACTGGATGTTTCATTGGGCTACTAGGCTATTTTGTTTTGCCTTGATTCATTTAGGCTAGGCCTTTTATTCAGGGTCAGATTCACAAAGAATTTTATGCTAAAAGTAGTTCCTAATCTGGCTAATTTAGAGCAACTCCTAAAAAAATAATGGGCGGTCAATCCTAACTTTAGGACTCCTAATTTTTTCACAAAAGTAATTACTTAAGCATTTTAGACCTAAAAGTAGCACCTAAGTCTGGGACAGCTTAAGTCGAGAGGACTCCTAACTAAGACCTATTCATAAACAGCTTTTTTTTGTGGCATTTTACTTTACATGTTTTGAATAGCCTATGCTTAAACAGGAGCTTCCAATCATGAAACAATTTTGCATTCATAAAAGGGATGCAATAACGCCACCAACAACAAACAAAACTACCATTGTTAACATGTAAATGAAATGTAACGTCATCACATTGGAATCAAATTAAAAATGTTTCCTCTTGCAAACGAGCTCAGGCATATGGTGACAGATTCATTTAATAATGCTGCAAAGGTAGGCTACTGCATCAATCCATAGGCCTATGTTTCATTAGGCTACTAAGCTATTTGTTTTGCCTTGCTCTTTTATTCATTTATAATTTACTTCATTCATTTATTCATTCATTTTATTCAGTTATTAATCATCTTCCTCGCCCTTCAAGACTACTTGTGTAGCTAATTTATTCCTCCCATCTGTCACCCGTCAGTTATCATCGGAAGAGGTGTTTGAATTCGCTAATCACAAATAATCAAGGTGGTGACTTCAGTCAAGCTCGCGGCATGAGTAATGACGTCATCCATAGCCATTATAAGACCACCTCTAGTTTAGGGAGTTGTCTGAAAGGCTTTGTGAATAACTTTAAGAGAAAACCCCATCTAAAATCTTTTTTTATGCATTTAGAGTAGCCTACCCTAGTAGTAAGATAAAAGCCTTTGTGAATAGCCTACGCCCCAGTTATTCATCATCCTCCGGCCCTGTAGCGACGATTCTGGAGACCCGTCACCATCATCTAAGGGAGGTGTTTGAATCATGTTCAAGGCATAATCATCAGCCAATCAAGGTGGTCACGCTTGCCCATTTACCCAAAATGAATGGTCGAATATTACTGATGATCATTGTTATTTAAGAACATGCAGTGTGCGTAGGGTACCAAAAACATCTTGCTCGAAAAAAAAGCATCATAACGCTATCATTCTGGCGTGGTCTGTTATTTACTGTAGGCTGCGAAACCACATGCCTTTTATTTTTTGGGCAAGTCTGCATTCATTCATTCATTCATTTATTCAACCTTTATTTATTCTCGGAGGGTCATTGAGGGAAGCCCCTCATTTCAATGAAGCCAAATTGCAGAAGCTTAAGCAAAGCGCCCACAAACAAGAGACAACATTCGAGTATGCTCTGTTGAAGAATTTATATAAAGCCCGCGCTGACAGTAATCCTCCTGCCCCCGATAGGCCTACCAGCTGGGATAGTGTGGAATGTCTGGCAATAACAAATCCAATGTGTGTCTCAATTGTCCCCTGACCACCTCACACACATTTCTCTAGATTTTTGCAACGAACTTACATGACACAATGCCATAAAATATGCCAGTTTTAGGACACAGAATAATGTTTGTAATGATACCAGGTAGGCCAGGTATTGTCGAAGGTGCATGGTGAAGTGAAATTTTACTTTGAAACAAACATTTGTCGAGTTATCATCACGATCATCAGAATATTGCAACATATTCTGTGTTCTGGACTGCAGGTAACTTTGTTAAGCCAGTGGTTCTCAAATTTTTATTTCATTCCCCACTTTGATCAAGGGGCATGACTGATGATAGTGGAGATAACGTATTATCCCGGTGGCTTTTGTAAGTCAGCATCTTCGACGGTATCTATTAAAAAATATAAGTTTTCGATGTCCCAAACGGAGAGCCATAATTTTATTGTTTTAAACGATCTCTATGCTACTCACAAAAAATGTAGGCATGGGGACATGATGAAGTAGGTTATCCAACTGTCGGTGTTAAATTATTGTTACGAGCCAGTGGTTTTCAAACATTATGCGTGATCTCGGACATCTAACTAAATGCAACAGCTCATATCGCCCCTCAAGATTCGCAAAATGAGGACCAGTGTTTGTCAAAATTGCAAATAGCAATTGCTTTAACTATTTTTTTTTATGATAGTAGCCTATACAAAAAAAGCACTTCATACTATCTTAATCTTGAATATGGGGAGGGAAGTGACGGCCTGCAGTCAGCCAAATATGAATGTAATTCTGCGCATAAAAGCAGATGTAATTGTTTATTGTACAGAAAAAATAAAAAATGACATGTCATAGTCAATTGACTACATTGCAGTCAAGAAGTAGGGCAAATTAAAATTCTACTTAAACCAAAACGCGGTCATAGTTGTCTAGTTCTCTATTGCGTAGAATCCGTTAAAAAACGCCGCCAGATAGTATTAAATCGGGCAACAACATTGTTTTTCTGCAGAAGCTTACCTAAGGCTACAGATTAATTCCTTGAACAGTTATTTCTCTGGCTCAATTATCACACCACTTGTTTTGATTTATGTATGAATGCTAACCCCAACACTGACAATAATGTAGACAGGTAAATTTCGATTTTGATTGTAGTCACGCCTTTTGCCATACCCAAGTAGCCTAAATCGAGGTAATGTTTAATTATGCATGATTTATTTTGTTATTGAATCTCGTAGGGCTGGGATTACCGGCAAACCACAATGTAAGGATGGCAGGCAGAGTTTACGTACAGGGCAGAGCCATCGACATTGTGGCTGAAAGTGGTACTAAAGCTTCACACGCTTCATCACTTAATGCGCAATGAAGTAGTCATTTGAAAAGTTTATGCCCACTGTAGGAATATGGATAGAGGGAGCATGAAGTGTGCATCGATGCTGCCTTCAAAACCTACCGCTCAGGAAATCTAAGGATATCTTAGAAGGCAGCAAAATATTTTTCCAGTTTCTCGAACCGCACTTGCTGCCCTCGCCCCCAGTTATATATCTTTAAAAGGCAGCAGTTTTTCCCGCTTTGAACAGCCTATGACTGATAGCCACCAGGTACGAATGGTTTCAGCAGTCTCTAGCTCCTCTATCCTGAGTCGGTCAGGGTTAGTTCAATGCTTAACCCCTGAGGGCTAGTTGGTGCTTTGATTTTTTTTGGCACGCATATCAGTGAACAGATTAACATTTTCGTCAAATGGCTGCCAAAGGGTTAACAATACTTGGATTGAAAAGCATTATAGTTTTCTCACATCTTGTAATCTTAGAAATTCATGATAATACAATTTAATGTCATTGATGCTATAAGATTCAGCAACCACAAAATTAGAAATGTTGGGCAACATCCTTAATAACTAACTTCCAGAACAATTAAGATACATTTCATATTGTTGTTTTTATAGTATTATTTAATGTTAATTTCTAGTGAGATTAATGTAGTTTATTCATAACTTGACATACAGTATTAAGGTCATGATCACTTCAGATTGACTGCTGATCTCACAGTGCCTGTATTATGATTTAATAAAAGGCTGATTTACAATAGGCATTATCCATTACATGCTTCTAATATATATTTTATACAATAATTATAATTTAGGTGATATTTGCTAGCACGTAAGTGTATTGTTTGCTAAACTCTCAAAGGTCTGGACGTGGTTTGACCTGTGGTTTAAGCGGGTCCATCAGACTGTATTAGGCTATGGAATTTGACAGAGGTTTCCACCCCTGTGTACTGTTTCTTGGTCTAATTCTTACCCCGATGGTCAGAGTGAGCAGGGTTGTGGGACTCCATTCTGGTGCCTTGAATGTTGGACTGGCATTGCAAATGAAGCCGTCAAACAATGTACTGTGATCTTGTGTTTCACACGGTTACAGCTCTGGAAAATGTGTTGTCACTGTGTGGAACCTCAAGAGATGCCTCTTCAATGCAAGTCTTTGGTTTTAATGCTAGGAGAGTGTCAAACTTGTTTCCCTAGTGCCATAGCTCATAGGGTTCACCATACTTAGTGTCTATACCTAGTGCCTCAAATTTACCTTTTAAATTAGAGGAAACAGCCTGTTTTGACCATAATAGACAGTACATGCAGCCTTCTCAACAAGTCGCATTGTTGTCCAATGGAGTCACTTAATTAAATGTATTAAATTAAATTCACACTTGAATTATCAATGAAAGTGTTTAGATTGTTGTTGTTTTTTTTGCCCATATCGTTTTTTTTTTTGTTACTTGTATGGTGTTTATGTGTTGTACATTGTGTGTTTTAAATGCTGGCCTTCTTGGCCAGGGCTTACTTTAGTGATGCCACTAACGCATTAATCTTTCCGATTAATTTTTCGATTAGTCGACTAATCTAAATCTTAATTTTTTTTTAAAAAAATCAAGTTTTATTATTTCGTTGTGTCCATTTTATTTTTAACTCAACTGAAGGGAAAACATAAAATATAGATCACCCTACTTTTGTTAGAAGCGATGATATGAACTGTTCAAAAACGCTATGTAAAAAAAAAAAAAAAAATCACCCATTTAAAAATGATACCATCAGATCTAATGTCAGACCTTTGATATATTTTATTTGTATGCCAATGTTGACATGGACATAGACACAATGTTCAATGTTTGTCAAACTTCTTTGACCTGAGGGCCGAACAAGGCACCCTACATGAACCCACCCCCCCCATCAAATTATCATTATATCACATCACAATTATAATTGTTATGCTATATTGTTATACATGCAATCTCTCAAAAGCAGCCAATGTTTAAAGTGCAAAAGTTTAGAAAACAGAGGACTGCTTTACCAATGTAAAATACAATAGCTGTATTGCTTTTTGCATGGTTGCATGATAAATACTTTCAAAAACAACAGCAAATTATATGGGTGCCATTGTTTGGGATGTTTCTCATCCAAGCATCATACACACTGGTAGGCAAATGGAAAGAATATTGACATGATATTTAATTATGCCACAATAGTTTGGCCATATATGTTAATTTGACTATACACAATGCTAGATAGTGTATTAGTCTGTTCTGTTTTTTTATGGAAGTTGCATAAATCCACATCGCTCTATTAAATGCGTTGTTTCATAATTAAATAACTTCCAATAGGGTGAATCGGAGCTTTGCTACCTTCAACGCTATCGAAAAGTGGTTTCAGTTTCGCTTCACGACACGCGATGCATTGGAATGAAACGCCATAATTTCATCACCAATCGCGAGTTAAATTATCGTGACTTAAGCCCCGGGAATAATTTCACCCACCAGCAGTAACCACGCTATGCCGGTGCTCGTCGCCCGCCCAAAGTTTGAGAAACGATAGTCTAGCCAATTTTTTGAAAGGCAACAGGAGTTAAGGACTTTGCAAAATGTCAGCATGTTCAAACAAGTAGGCTACAGGCACTTTGTGCGCCTTAAAACATAGGTTATTCTACCTCTCACTTTATCAGTTGGCTTGAAAGCTAAAAAAAAATATGCGCCATGACTTATTGAACATGGGAAATAACGCATCAATCTTTGATTGTTGAGATCATGGGCTGCGCATATCCATTTTAAAGTTTTTTTTTTTTGTATGAATGAATAAATGACACCGCTATGCTGGTCAACGGGAGCTACTCTCTTCACTTTCATTTATTGCAATTTCCACAATACATGTTAGTCAGAGTTCCAGACTAGCTTATTCAGCTTAGCTCCCCCGCTTAACTGCCTAATAATGAATCGCTGATAGCAGGCAGGCACGCGAGGCTTTGCTACATGCTTCCTACTATGCATCTTAGTAGGGTTTAAAACATGACTGCCAAAGTCTAAGTAGTCTGTTTAACATCCAAAGACAGTCGCCTTTTTTCAAGCGCGAATAACATACAGTGAGCCATTTGAGATCGTGGGAGACCAAAATTAAATAGGTGGTCAATAGTAAACTTATTCTTCGAATTAAAAAAAATTGTCGCTATGTTCATTAATTTTTTCATGGTCGATTAAGTCGACTTAATCGTGCGTTAATTAGCTTACTTGGAAAAGAGGCTATTGTATCAATGTGACTACCCTGGTTAAATAAATTATACATTTTTTTTAATGGAAATCGCTGCATTGACTTATTGTAGGCCCAATAGTGCTAACATCGTGAGTAAATAGCCTATGGCAGGGTCTCAAACTCAAATGAGCTGGGGCCAATTTCGCTAACGCCATCTGATTGAGGGCCGGCTATTTCGAAAATGCACGTTTTTTTCAACACTACACAAAACTTCCTGCAAACAGAAAAGCAAGTGTTTTATCTAGTTTAGACACCCAGCAAGAACCTTAGCTCTTATAAATAAAATAATGATAAAAAAATAAATATGAATACACAAATGATAAAATAAATGAAAACATAAAACAGGTATGTGTGTGTGTTTCACAACTTCAAATAAAAAATATTTCCTCCTCATAACTTTTAAACCTGGCAACCAGGGCATCAGGGTTAAGAAAGCAACACCATTGATTTTGTATATCAAAATGGAAAAGGCCATGGTTTGAAAGTGGTCAGAGATAAAGTTACACTGTAAAATGTAAAAAATCTTTGAGTAAAACAAAGTTTATGAAGGTAAATTACCCATCTAATTTGTCACTGGATGGCAAGCACCCTCAAATTATGCACCTTCTAGTAAATAATGGATGAACATATTTACAGGTTTACTTTCCTTTTTTTTCATATTAACTACATAACAAAATGAACAGAAAACACCTAAGATGTGCTACCAACACCCAAGATGTTGTGGTTTAGTAATAGATTAATACAATATAGGCCTACAAAAAGTAGTGTATTCTTGGTCAAACAGGTTCTCATCGCTGGTAATCTGCAGTATCTGTAGTTCAGACAGCATTAAGTGGGTGTGACTTTGTAGTTCTTAGAGCCCTATTTCTACTAGTCTCGCTGTCTGTACCCACATCCATTACGACACTATCATCAATGCATTATCACTGCAACCTCCAAACCATGTTGGGTAGAGGGTCAAACAAGTATGGTATGCTTAGTGGACACACTAAGTATACACGCGACCTCCATTCACAGACGACCGGACTATCACTGTCATAGACGCATCGATCATAATTCCAAAAGGATATTCTCAGAATTAGAATAGGTGAATAAATAGCTTACCTAAGACTTCATCACACGCGAACGCTTTTTTCAACATTTGGTAGGCCTATTTCTTGCTTCACCCCTGCAACACTATGGCTCGCATCGCCTGGCCATTACAAAATGCACGCCTTTTGTGTTTTCGCGGAAATACAAGCATTCTGAAAACTTTGGGTTTGGAATCAAGCTCTGATGTCTTGCACATAGTGGAGCAGTGTAGGCCTACAAATGAGATTTGGCAATCGCATCTGGATCTATCATCGTCTATTTTAATCACTATCGTTGTTTACGTGAATCAATAGCCTCAAGGGCCGGATTACATTATTATTTTGTCATACGCCGCTGGGTCGGAATTGGGCAGGACGCTGTCGGATGGCCCATGTCTGGTGTTTGAGACCCTGGCCTATGGCGATGGTGGCAGCTTTTAAAAAAACATTTATTTTACTCACATGTTAGAGGAACACATAATGTGGGCTGTTAAAGAAAGAAATGATTTTGGGAGATAAACTGCACTTCTGTTAACCATAAGCTATCGCTTTTGCTAAACATCTCCATTAACGGAAATGTCTCCATGCAGGGTAGCTTAGTATCAAGCAGTGAAGTTATAAACTTATGCAGGTAGCCAATGTTCACGCCACCGCTTTCTGTTTTCTCTGCCCTTCAATAAACTGTAGAAACACAAACCCTCGCTATATCATCCACATCCCTCTCAAGAAAATACAACCAAGGCCCTTTACCACCGGTCCGAACCGTCAGAAATATGACAACTGTTGTTTGGTCCGTGGTAATGAAAAAAAGGCTGGGAAACCCTCGGTTTTGACATTGTGATAGATCTGTCATTTACTGTGTTTTCTGGACAGATAGCCAAGAGCTGACAGCCTTTAATTTATGCACAGTGTCTTTTGTTCCTGTAGGTTACATGCTGTGTGCAGAATTTTCCAACTTGTTCTTGTACCTTATGTTTCTTTAAAGGTGATGTTTCATATATTGCTATGCCTACTATGGCTTCCTGTCCCTAAGCCATACTATAGGCTACTTCCTTCCCAGAAGATCGAGACCGCAAGTTTACAGAATCAGTTTCCAGCTCTACGTTGTTGAAGTTTTCATATGTAAGGATAATAATGAATGTGTCAACGAAAGCCAGTATTCATGCATGAATAGAACTTCAACAATGCATTTTACCCAAGAAACCCAGTGGACAAAATTAGTTGGAGGATTCAGTGCATGTAATGCTGGACAACCAAGGTTCCATGGCCCCATCCACTGGAATCTGTCAACAGTGCACTGTGAAGACAGCAGCGATGGTGGCACAACTACAGCTATGGGACAGCCATACTGTGGTGTTGGTCCTATTTATCGCACACCAGAGATCATGGATCATTTTCAACAAGATCAAAATATTTGAAGATTATGCTGAAGAGGAATGCCCTTGGAAATGGCTGTTTCAACAAGACAATGACCCAAACACACCAGTGTTTGTTAAAAGTCTTGGGGTTTCAGACTCAACAAGATTGACACATGGAGTGGCCAGCCCGATCCCCAGACCTCAAATCTTTATAGAAACTTGTGGGTGACATCATCAAAATGTTGTTTTGAGGCAAACCAATGAGGAATGTGTCAACGTCTCTGGCTGGAATACCTGTTCACAGGGGTGCCAGTAGTTGGTCGACTCCATGCAACACACAGATGTGGAAGTAATTTTGGGGATATAATGGTAATGCAACCAGATATTAGTGTATATATAGCAGTGATCTAAAGTGAAGCAAATCTTGAGACATTATGTTCAGTTTATACAGTAAATGCAGAGAGTTTGTAAATCTAAAATGCAAACACTGCTATTTTTGAACAGCTCAACACAGGGGGTGTCAAACTCATAATAGGTAGTAATGATTTGTTGAATGAGACCTTGTGGTCTTTGGTCATGTATATTATCATTTTCTGCATGGGTAGGTCGGAGTGTTATTTGATGATATCACTTATGAGCAAACAAGCAAATAATGCACTGCTGTTACATACTGTTTTTCTCTTGTAATGCCCTTGCTACTTCCATGTTTTTCTTCCTCTTCCCTAGAGGATGGATTAGAAAAGTTAAGTTATCAATGTATCATAACATAGAGATATTGCTTTAGTTTATTACATTACTGTTAACACAATTGGAGGCATCATTTTTTCTAATTTTTCCCTTCCCACCTAAAACATCTGGGGCCATATGAACCCGTTACAGGCCTGATCCGCCTCCGGCCTTATGTTCTGCACACCCTGGCCTAACATTTCTTTTCTTTCACTCTTCTGTAAAGGTATTCCCAATGGTTCCCAATGCACGATATGGAATTAACAGCCACTGTATTCTAAGGATTTTGAGCTTTATTCATTTTTAAACACATTGCTATTATTCTAAATAACCCGTGGTCAGCAGCATGGTCACGAGGGGCTGGTTGACTTGATAGCAATTTAGCCCCACGTATTTTCATGCAATGCTTCTGTGGCAACAGCATCCTTAATGTTTTGTTAAATGCACATGCAGAAGAGGGAAGAAGTGGCGCAGCTTTTGGTTCGCCACGAGAGAGCGAGGAAAAGGCTGAGTGAGCACTTAATTAATATTAATTTAAATATTAGGCACAAACATGTAGTCGGAATGTAAGTGTCGGGTTTTAATTTAATTTCATGATGTGGTTGATCTTCATTGATGGTTGATTTTTTTTTTTTTACCTCTTTAACAGTTTTCCAACTAAAGTGGGACTTTCAGCATTTTATTTGCATCAAGCAACTATTACACTTGGAGAATGTGTGATAATACCAGTTTAGTTATAAGGTTTAACCTTATTCATATTAAATGAAATCCAAGGTTTGGCTGGAAGCCCCTACATTGAGCAGCACAAGGTGAGGCACTGTGGGTGGGGTGGGACTGCCAGAAGCTCAGTTATAAAATATCAGTCTTCACTGAGTTGCACTGAGGGATGCTGGCATTGCTCAGAAACTTTTGTGAAATCCAAGTCTCCACTCAGAATTCCAGGGCTCTCATTTCTGGGAGAAAAAGATTGGTGTAATTGGGGGTGAAGCTGTAGCCTCTACTGTAAGTTTCTACGCTTCCTATTATTGGGGACCAAGCAGCGAGGCTGTGATAGGCACCTATGGTGTTTGGTAATATTAACTTGTTGCGCTTCTGTTATGGGGAGACCATGACCGCCTCATAGAACCGAAGAAGCTCTCGTTGGTAAAAGGTTGTGAAATTGACACACTGATTGAGAGGACAGTCCCATGGTTAATTTCACCAAGTTTTGTGTCGGTAACTTTCAAGCGCTCTTAGTGGCACCAACAGGGCTGCGCTGGACGTGGCAATCATGCACGTACTTGACCCAGCTGGCCTGATTTTTCAAAATGAGATCATGTAATCCACAAGGAGCCCCTATGACGCCGAGCTCCCCATGATCGCCATCATTACCCTATGACGCCGATTTCGCCATGATGGATTTTTCTCCGCATATTGATTTTAGCAAAGTGAACTAGATTTTCACAGGTCACAAATTTTTGTCCCATCAACACCAAACTTGACACATGATCTTCAGACCCAGCCTCTGTAACAGTCATGTTTTTTGTCTCTAAAACTTCTGCCTGTTCAATCGAAAATTGGCGGTAAAGCCACCAAAACAGGAAGTGAGCTCCTTTATCTCAAAGTAAACCCTTTCCATGGATAAAAAACAAACTTATTACATGCACTCATGCAGAAAGGCTAGGCAAATCAAGGACATGGGTAGATGGAGAAATCAAAATAATAAATAAAAGTTCTATGGAGATGTGCAAAAGTTGGAGAAAGTCAGATATGTGTGTGTGTGTGTGGTTTTGACGGTGATGAAATAAGAAATAAATAAAAGGTCTAGCATAGGTGAGGGATGCAAAAGTAAAAGTCTTGTAGGTGTGTGTGTGTGTGTGTGTGTGTGTGTGTGGGGCCAAGGAGTGCAGAGAGGAGGAATGAGTGGCAAAGTCAGTATAGTGTGAGTTCTCGAGTTGGGAAACGTTTCTCAGAGTGCTGAGGAGTGAATGTGTGCAAAGTCAGTATAGTGTGAGTTCAGAGTTCTGATGGCCTGGGACAAAACTCTCCTGAGTCTCTCAGTTCTGGCTTTGTGACCAGATAGATAGATAGATAGATAGATACTTATTGATCCCCAGGGGAATTCAACAAAGACCACATAGGCGCCTTTCTGATTTCAGCGTAGTGGGGAATAATCCATTGTTAGATGAGAAGAGTCCTTTCAGAATCTTTTTGGGCTCTTAGAGTACTTCTGGAATAGATATCTTGTAGAGCAGGGAGTTGAGTTCTATAGTACGTTCAGCTGAAAGCGCACTACTCTCGCAGAGTACCATACCCTAACTGTGGAGTTCCCATACCAGGTGATGATGCAACCAGTTAGAACACTCTTTCAACCGCTGAAGTGTAGAAGGCCTTCATGATGGATGTAGAAAACTTTGAATTTCCTCAGCTGGACGAAGGAAGTTAGTGTCGCCGTCTGACTTCTTCAGAACATATTGAGTGTTAACAGTCCATGTTAGGTCTTCTCTGTGTAATGTGGACACCAAGGTATTTAAAACTTGTGACTTCTCACAGGTTGCCCGCTGATCATTGGTGGGTGTAACTGTAGTTCTGTTGCTGCTCTCTGTAATTCACTACTACTTCTTTGGTCAAGCCAAGGATTGACACCACTGTGCCACCTCATCAACCTGATCCAAGTAGAGCTGTTCATTGTTGTTACTAATTGTGCCCAAGATCACTGTGTCATCTGCAAACTTGATGATGGAGGTATGACTACTGTTGGCTTTGGCAGTCATGTGTGTAGATGGGCACAGCAGTGGACTCAAACACAGCCTTGGGGAGCACCAGTGCTGATGGTTAATGAGTCAGATGTCTACCTATTAGACATTCAGGGCGCCAATTAGCAAAAATACATTTTGGCCATAGCTGTTTATGTATTTGAATTTAAACTTATTAGTGCAGGTCTGGTACTGTGGGAGGTCCTGTGATATCAACGAATTGATTCGGCCACCATATTGGATTAAATTCACTAAAAAGTTTTTAGCAGGTCACAAATTTCATCTGATCTTCACCAAATTTGACACACGTGATCTTCAGACCAAGCCTCACAAAAGTTGTGCTTTTGTAGCCATATCTAAACCGTTCACCTGTAACAGCCATCACCATGATGGATTTTTCATATTGGATTTATCAAAAGTGAAACTAATTTTTCTCAGGTCACAAATTTTGTCCGATCAGTCACCAAACTTGGACATAATAATATCTTCAGACCATGCTCAACACATGCATTACTTATTATTAAAGTGTTCACCCATGACAGCCAATCGAGATATATCTTTCATGTATTATAACCAAACTTATTACATATAATTTTATTATTCATTAGATGTGCTCAAACATGCTGGTGACCTCTGACCGGCACTGCAATTACCAAACTGCATTTTGGCCTGTTGAGGTGTTTGGAATTAAAATTTACTGGTGGTGTCTGGTAATACTGTGAGGTCCTAGGCTGACACATGCACACTTAGACATCAACTTAATTGATCTGGACAGCCATATTTGATTTAATCCAAAACACTAAAAAGTTTTCACAGGTCACAAATTTTATCTGGATTCTTCATCTGCACAATCTATTACTCTCAAGCTTGAATTACTTCAGAGACCAAGTGATCGAATAGATATGCCATACACATAATAAATGAAAGAGGAGACAACGAAAGTTATCATTGTACATTGTACATTTTACATTTATACATCCTTCTGGTTATAAAACAGACTTAAGACAGCAAAATAATAACTTCCATAGCTGACTTACTCCCCACGCTTTTTTGTCTGTTTTGTGGCAAAGCATGTTTATAATCCAATGTTATTTGTGGTGTTTCTTTGGCAAAGCATTCAACCGTTTTGAGATCCTAGTAAAATTCTTTACGGCATCCACCAAGGGCTCACATTAGCCTGGGTGTTCCCATGCTGCCTATGCCAAGAATTTGATTCACGCTTGCTAAGGCAGCCTGGAGACCACATGGAGGAAATTTTCGCTTCGAGATAGGGAACCAATCCAGAACGGGGAAAAGCAAGACGCATGATGAGCTATGCACAGACGATTTGATAGACACATCCGCGGGCACCCACAAACGGATCTGGGCATTTTTTCAAATACGGTGAAAAATTAACGCGGTTCCCAGACCACGCCTCATTGAGAAGTGGTGGCGCCAGTTGTATTAGCTCACATTGCATCCCATAATTTGTTCAACAAAGAAACACCTTTTTTTTGCCCATTTCGTTACGGCAAATGCAGTAAAAGTTGGTACAGAGAATCATTATGAGTGGTCAAGTCAGGGTCAAGTCAGGTCAGATCAGTTCAGGTCACAGATATGGAGCGAGAAAGGTCACTTTTCATCACTAAATAAAAACAATGCCATTTATTTCTGTAGTATGACAATCACATGGTAAGTTCAGAATTGCTCAGCCCCAGAGAATCCCTTTCCACCATGGCAAATGATCTTGCCAGATTCAGGACAGTTTGCTCTACACACACATGTAAGGCAAGTCGAGCTGCCATCTTGTGGTGAGATAAAATATAAGAATTTTATAATGACGCTTTTTTGTATTTTATTATTTAAAAAATCAAAATGAAATCAAGGCAAGTATTAATATATGGAATTGTGGCATGAGGTTTGGGTAGCCTAGTTTTTTTTTGTTTTTTTCTATCTAGTGTATGGTACTTACAATGACCAGATAAACTTTTAACTAAAGATAGTGAAAATGCCCTTAAAACAGTCTAGGGTTCTAAGGGTTAAGCTCTGATCCTGGATGAATTTAGCCTTGACTTGGTTTCATAAAAGAGTGCTACACATGGGATGGTTCTGCACCTTGCCTGGTCCCTACCAGGCTAACAGACAGGCGAGTTAATTCAATAGTAATTATGTTGTCTTATTGGCTCAGATAACACCAAATCAGACCTCCGTGTGAATTTTTATGAGCTATATTCCATTTATAAACTATTTAATACATGTATTTCCTTTGCAAAACACAAACAGATTGTCTGCCTACTACCATATGGTTATTATTTTAATTGTGATAGCCTTTATAATTATTAACATACTCGTTGTTTGCTTTTGTTGATAGACATTTGGATGAATACAGTCACTGTGCTTAGTAGTCGATCGAAATGGAGGAGCAATTTTTTCAAAGGTGTTTTCAACGAATTCGGGCTATAAAGCCAATATAAAGGTATACAGAGTTACATGTGCATCTTCCCACTAATCCATTCAGTTGGTCTACTACACCTACTCCCTGCTCTTTACAGAAATAGCCATGAACTTCATTCAAAAAAGGAAAAAACTTTACTTCATTGTTGGTGTATCAAAAGCTGTTGTTAACATTGTGAATGACGCTTATTTTCTGCCATATTTTTTTTTTATTCTAACCGTGGGCTCTTTGGGAGCAGAAACGAATGCGACACACCCTGAATTACTTACACCTGGCTTGACATAGTCGCCCTACTCATCCTGGATTGGTGTTAGTGAAATGAGTTGAGCTTAGATGACCAGACAGCGCCATGTCAAACCTCGCTTTATCACTTATCTTGATGTGTTAATTTGCCTTTGTGAAATACCCCTGGTATTGTTCTTTCACAGTATGGTGTGGACATGAAGTTCCAGAAGTATTACAGAAAGTTCTATTCTGTCTTTGTAGGCATTATGGTTGTGCCTAGTCAATGAGGCTAGCCCCTCATAAAATGACCACGACACAAGGGCCCTGAATCAAGAGACACCTGAATCAGTCATTTCCAGCACACGTGTCCGA